>NC_079514.1:43196141-43289182 GCF_000801105.2 Raphanus sativus | reverse complement strand
ACTAGTAGAAAAATGTTATATAGACACGAGGATTTTCGTGACTAAACGTTTATTTTTCGTGACTATACACCGATATAAACACGAAAAGTCACGAAAAAATTTAGTGTCTATACGATCGTGACCAAATATACCGTGACTAAACGTGTACAAACAGTCACGTTTTCTGACACTGTTATTTTTCGTGGGTTTATATTTTGTCACGCTTATGTTCGCTGACTATTCCGTGACTATTTATTAAAAAAAAACAAAAAAAAATATAATTAGTAAATTAAGATTTAATGAATTAAAAAACAATACAAATATGTTTTTCGTATATATGGTGTCATATACATATTATATCATAACATAACATATATATACACACATATATACACATCCGCGAGCTTGACTGAAGATCTAACTTCGCCGGCACAGCTCCGCCTCAGCTCTGGTTTGTCATACCACTGCCTCCTGTTCGTCGCGCCTCTGCATCCGGTTCGCCGCGCCTCCGCTTCAGCCTCCAGTTCGTCACGCCTCCGCCTCGTCACTACGTGCGGCATGTCTCCGCTATCTCATCCTTCACCTCTGGTGTGCCTCCATTACTCCAGCTGTTCTCTACTCCAGATTGTCTCCACACCAGATCTGTGAGCCGAGATGTTTGTACGATCTAGATCTGTTGCCCGAACATCGAAGCTCCGCGTGCGAGAACAACTCCGACGATAACTGCATCTCACCCGGTCTCAGGCGCAACAACAACACCGTATCGTAGGAGTAGATTTGGTAGACAGCGAAGGAGATCTGGTGATTGGCATAAGGAAGAGATTCGTTTTGATAATGGATTCGATAGTGGTTGATGAAAAGATTATGTGAGTGGAGTAGAAGAAATCGATTTGTCTATGTTAGGAGAAAGAGAATCGTTTGTAGAAGAAAGAGAAACACTTTTTTACAGAGGAAAAAGTACATAGAAGAACGAAAGAAAAGGTAGGAGCAATATGAGCCACTAGATCAAATTGATCAATGGTTAAGACAGTTATCCTTGTCAAAAAGAATAGACCAATGAGAAAATTTCTTTCACTAAAGTATCTTGCTTTTATCTTTTTCTTATTTTCGACTTTTCTTTTTTTCTTTTTTTTCTTTGTAACACATGCATCCTCTACCATTATATGTATTTTGTTATTATCATTAACTGTTATTTTCTAGGTATTTGGTTCATAGTTTTCAGATAATTTAGTTTATTAAATATTAAGTTTATAATGTAATGTAGAGTTAACTTCAAAATTTAGGAATTAAAAATTTTAAAGGATTCAGTTCACATTTAAAATGATTTAGTTATATTTAACAGGAGAAAAAAATAAAAATAAAATTTTTTGAGAAAGAATAAAGTTATTTTTAAACAAAAAATTTAACTTCTGAGTATATATAAAAACTAGATTTTTATTTACATTTTTAGCTAACTAAAAATTATATCTTGAATCATTTTATTATTTAAGTTTTGAGGTTTGGATAAGGTTTGTGGTAAGGTTAAACTAGGGTTTGAAGTAGGGTTTGTGATTATGTTTAAAGTTATGATTTGAACAAAAAAAACTAAAATCTTTTAATTTTCTATAAGAGTTAGATCTTAGTTTAAGTTATAATATAGTAAACTACATTGTATATTTAGAGTTTAGGGTTTCAAAATTGCATTTAGGGTTTAGAGATTTAAACAGTCACGAACAAAGTGTGACAAATTCGTGGCAAATCGTGTCTATGTCTAGTCATGTTATCTTATGTGACAAAAACATGACTATTTTTGTCACGAAAATGACACGATTAGTCACGTTTTTTCCTATTTTCATATTTTGTGACTATTCGTGACTTTTTAGTGACTAAACAGAAAATAGTCACGGACATAACTGACTAAAACGTGACTATATGAGTAATTTCTACTAGTGTCAATACCTATTGATGTCTCCATCCATTTGTCGTTAGCTCACCGAATATTTTTGTTACCATATACTGTGGTCCCATGGAGGCATGTATGTTACGTTGTCTCGTTTTACAGACGTCTTATCTATATGCATGTTAAGCTTTACTATCACCTAATCAAATCACACATTAGATATCCGAGTGTTCCATGGAGTATGTTTACCAAAAGGAAAAATATTACTCCTTCCGTTTTGAAATAAATGACGTTTTGGAATCTTTTTTAGTTTCAATATAGTACTTGACGTTTTAGTGAACAATGCAAAATATGTGACAAATGGCTATATTTACCTATATTTATTCTACTCTTAGAGCATCGTTAGTGTTTAGTTTCCGAAGTAGGGTTATTTTTTTTTGAAACTGGCTTTAAGGGTTTCTTGTTATGACTACATTAGTTTTAAAAATAAATAAATTATATACGTAAAACTTAAAACTAAAAATAGAAGTATCATTAAAACACAGACACTTGTTTTCTTGGTCTCTCTTTAAATGACAAGGAAGTCTCTTCACGGAAGGAATTATCCCCCCCCCCCTCCCCTTCTTACTCTTTCTCTCTTCCATTTTTTATTATTTTGATAATTTTTAAGGTGAAAAACTTGTCTAAAACACAAGTGCTGCGAAATAATAAGAAAAGGTAATATATTGCATGTCTAATTTGTGTGAAATCTTCACAGCGTCATATAAGAAACAGAAGTATAAAAAAAAAGAAACAGAAGTATAACTTTTTCCTTATACAGTTGAATGCTACATGCTATAGATCATTTTTATATAACCTACGAAAACGAGTTGAATATACGTAGTACTTTATATGTATATTAAAATATTTAGATCAAAATATGTAGCATTCTTTATATTAGTGTTCTTACTGTGTAACGTGGAACTCATGTAGTTTGATGTTTTCTGTAAGTGCAAAGATGACACCACAATTAAGTAATGCAGAAGGTAAATCAGAGAGACAAAATACACAAGCACACCCAATAGCTTTATTAGAAATCGTCTTGTACAACTCAATTACAAGTTCTGCTTAATCAGCCTCGCTAGCCTGTTAACACCCTAACAGCTGCTACTGAACAATTCCTAAGCTACCCGCTTATGTCTCTCCACCGTCAAGTATTTCAGCCCCTGCTTCAGCACGACCCAGAACACTTCCAAGCGCTTCTCTCTCTCTATAAGATCAACCTCTGTGTCTCTGTCTCTCTACAGACGACCACATAGCTATCTTATACTAACTCCACGTTCCTGAAACCCTAGTCTCCAAGGAACCACAATATGGACATCTTCCATATCAATAAGTGCAACTTTCCTTTTCTTGGAATGCACTTATTCCTCTCCCTTTAAGTCATAAACTTGCTCCCCAAGTTTATTCCTATTTGCCTTTTCTCCAAGATACTCCCTTGCTCTCCAAGTCCACACGACTCCAGCTCAGCATCTTGACTCCACATGGTCTTCACCACTCACTACGACGTGTGCTTCAGCAACTACGTCAACGACTACTTCAGGACGGACATCTTTACATCAACAATCTCCCCCTTTTAGTTTTGTGTGCCGATTAAGCACAACCTTCTTCTGGTTCAACAACCACGTTCCCCACTTGGAAACTTCCATGCTTAATGTGCTCTTTTCCCCCACGAGATGTGCACCACACCATGCTTTTCTCCCCCATGAGACAAGCATAATCTACTTCAGGACGTCCATCACTATGCTCTTTTCCCCCATGAGATATGCACTCCTTGGACCAGAACGTCACCATTCTCCCCCTGCTTGATTGCATACTAAGCTAAAACAGATGCTTAGATGTCAAGCCTTACAGACAAACACGTCTGCTACTCCACGCGTAATCATGATACAGCCTCTGCTGCAGCGGAATAGATTACACTTACTGCATCACGATCTGATGCACCTGTCGAGCTACCTCTCGACCCACTTCTGTTGAGGACCAGGCTTCCTTCATGCGTCGTCTCCTTGACCATGAGCCTCTTCTCAACCACCCCGAGTGCCCTCTGCACTCGTTGCTATAGCCTTGGAGTGATTTCGCTATCACCCTCCTGAAGATCCTCTCGCATCACTTCCTGACAAACTTCGATCTCCTTCCCTTTGTGCTACGGACAACTCCGTGTCCTAGCTCCAGACTTGATGTTTCTTGATCTTCCTTAAGATCACTCCTACTAGAGCTGCATCCCTCTTCTGATGTCTCTTTCTTGATCTCATCAAGTAAGCCACTCTTGGCTACAGACACCTCTTCAACCCTCTTGGGTTTAGTGGACGCCTTGTTCACCCTCTTGGTCATGTTTCTGCTCTTCTCACGAGCAAAACACTCCACCTTCTTGTGTCCAACCTTCCCACAGAACCAGCAGCACATCCGATGTTGCTTCTTCTTTGGCCTGACACAGTTGTTGATGCACCGATCAACCTCCTTCCTCGTACCAGCTGCACACCCATGCTTCAGAACCCCCTGTCTGACCTTCATGTTGCTGCACTGACGTACCACTTTCGGCTTGTTACTCGCAGCCCCGCGCTGTAGAACTTCCTGCCGTACTCCTTGTCGCACGTCCCGACGTACTTCCTGACAAGTTTCTTTGGCTCCACTTTTTGATGTGCTCCCATGCACGAAATGTGACAGCCCCTTCTGTTGTACTTCTCCAGTAGCAACTTTCTTCACCTTGCTAACTTTCTGCTCAAGAGACTCATATTTCTCATTCACAGCCGCAAGTTCTTCACGAAGTTCTTCAAGCAGCTCGTTCTGCTTCAGAACCATATCCTCCAATCTCATATTCTGATCCTTGACCCTCAACCACTTGTTAAGCAACACGTGATACTCCTCATCATCTGTGCTGAGATCTGAACCAGAGGATTCACTAGATCCCTCCTTGCGTGCACCAAATGCAACAAGGTTCACCTTTCCATCTTCTTTAGACTCTGACTCATCAGACGACTGCAATGGATTACCTTTTCCCTTCCTTGAGTTTGGACATTCACGCCGTGTGTGTCCAACACCTCTACACTCAGAGCACTTTAGCTCTCTTCGTTGTACCAACGGACAGTTAGCCCTTATATGACTAACTCCTTCACATTCATAGCATCTGAGATTTCCTCTCCTTATGCCATTCCCACGATCACCTCCCTGGCGACCATATTGTTTCATCTCCTCAGGGTGATTCATCCTCTTTCCAAGATTCCTGACTATCCACCCAAGGCATCTTCAACCTTCCGAAGTCTATCAACTTCTTTGTCAGCTACAAGGGCTATACTCCCTGGCGTACCTCCTGATGTAGACACCGAGCCACTGCCTGTCTCCATCTCTTCCGCCTTCAGCATACCCACAACCTTGTCAAACTTGAGCTCATCCGTGTTTGCAGTCATATTTAGGACCGCCTTCTGAGCTCCAAACCTTGCTGGAAGACAGCGTAACAACTTCTTCACCAGCTTCTTCTCCTTGTACTTCTTTCCAAGTACACATGCTTCATGCGCCATAGCACTGAGTTTGGCACTGAAGCTCGCCACCGTATCCGCATCTGACCACTTCAGATTCTCAAACTGCGACCCAAGATGATCCAGACGTGTCCTCTTAACACTATCATCTCCTTCAAACGAATTCAGCAGGATCTCCCACGCCTCTTTAGCTGAAGTACTCCCCTGAATCAGCTGGAACTGCTCTACTTCAACAGCTCCGAAAATCACCGATAGCGCCTTTGCATTAAATTTTGCTTCATTGCGCTCTGTCTCTGACCAATCCACCTTTGGCTTAGGCTTCTTCCCGTCTGCTGTGACTATGGTAGGCTCCTCCCAACCAGTCTCCACAGCTGTCCACGCATCTTCATTGATTCCTCGAATCAACTGCTTCATGCGAGCCTTCCAATGACCATACTGGTCCGCCTTCAACACGATTGCCTTCTGCACAGAAATAACCGTGTCCATCTTCACCTCTAGGATCACACCAGTAACTTAGGTGACCCGCTCTGATACCACTTGTAAGTGCAAAGATGACACCACAATTAAGTAATGCAGAAGGTAAATCAGAGAGACAAAATACACAAGCACACCCAATAGCTTTATTAGAAATCGTCTTGTACAACTCAATTACAAGTTCTGCTTAATCAGCCTCGCTAGTCTGTTAACACCCTAACAGCTGCTACTGAACAATTCCTAAGCTACCCGCTTATGTCTCTCCACCGTCAAGTACTTCAGCCCCTGCTTCAGCACGACCCAGAACACTTCCAAGCGCTTCTCTCTCTCTATAAGATCAGCCTCTGTGTCTCTGTCTCTCTACAGACGACCACATAGCTATCTTATACTAACTCCACGTTCGTGAAACCCTAGTCTCCAAGGAACCACAATATGGACATCTTCCATATCAATAAGTGCAACTTTCCTTTTCTTGGAATGCACTTATTCCTCTTCCTTTAAGTCATAAATTTGCTCCCCAAGTTTATTCCTATTTGCCTTTTCTCCAAGATACTCCCTTGCTCTCCAAGTCCACACGACTCCAGCTCAGCATCTTGACTCCACATGGTCTTCACCATTCACTACGACGTCTGCTTCAGCAACTACGTCAACGACTACTTCAGGGCGGACATCTTTACATCAACATTTTCCATCGGTGTAATTGACATGTAAATTATATATATGAGAGAAGAATCAAATACTAATGACCACGTGAGCGATCACTTTCACACGCAGTCTTGGTGATGACTACAAAAGCTTTTTTTTTCCTAGATATATATGTAACTCCAAATTTATGGATTTGCTTTTATGACTTTTTAATCATTTTTCTTTACCACGTAAAATCATTACCACGTAAAATCATTTTTCTTTTTAATCATTTTTTTACCATATTCACAGAGTAGTGGTTAATATTTGCATTAATAACATGATCAAATATCTGATTATTAGTATTTGTAAGAAAAAATTTCATGAACGATAAATGTACATGCACGTATCAAATGATTGATCCTTAACTATATATACTACATCTGATAATTTATCATTTCCCCTTTACTCTTAATAAATAAATCGATCTTATTCTAGTGGATACATTCTTACTCCTTAGTTAAACTCAGTGACTAATATTCATGAGCTTCGAGTTCTAAATCTTAGCCTTTTTTTTGAGAAAAGGCTTCATAGCCTGTTCTATTTTTATTATATAAACTACAATCTACGCGTGATGAATCATGCTGTCATGCATACATAATAGTAGTGGTTCGTAAAAAAAAAATCAAATGGATGAACGAAAAAAAAAACTAAATGCCATAATAATGGAGACATGTCATGACTCCATTACTCATAGGCATTAGTGTAAACTCAAAACTTCTTTTTGCACAGTGACCAAAAATATATTTTACGAAAGCGACCCCTCAGTTTCAACGCAATTCCGTTTGCGGCCGCTTTTTGTGTGTGTTTATGACTGCTTATCATCACCTTTTGATTGTTTTCAAGTAATCATCTTCTCAACGTCAACGAGGACCAATCGTGTGAACACCTTGTTTTTTTTTTGAAAGTGTGAACACCTTGTTCCTTCGACGGCGAGCCGAAATATTTAAAAGATTTAGTAACGATCTGTACGACACACTAAACTTTTAGTGGTAGCATCTACCATTACAATTTAATTTATACGTGTTGTATACATATTTATATGATATGTCGCTGTGTCATGTATGGATTTTAGTTAATGTTCAGGATAGTGTGGAATATTCGACTAACTGAATTAAATTTTGTTTGAAAGTTTTAATTCTAAAGACTAGGCTGGTGGGTTTTGGCTTTATTTCCGACTCGACATCACGATTTGTGTCGACCAATGTCAGTGCTGAACTGCTGGTGATCCGACATTTACATGTGTGTACTATACATTAATTAAGTCTATACTCCCTCTGTTTCATTTTATTTTTCGTTTTAGATTTACACGAATAAACTAAGAAAATATATGATATTGTATATTTTTAAAATAAAAACACAATTACCTATACATTTAATTATATTTCAACCACTAAAAAAAATAAAATAAAAAAAATTATTAGTAAATTTTGCATTGAAACTTTAAAATGATATTTATTTTGAAACATAGTTTTTTCCTTTCAATGACAATTAGATCGGAACGGAGAGAGTATTAAACATAAGTAAATAGTCTGGTGTTGTGAGAAAAAAAGATATAAAGGGATTGTGGATTAGGTTGTGGACGTCGAAACCTATTATTTAACAATGATTGGTTAAGGGAGCTTAGGTAGATGTTACTAGTTGTTAATCATTGTTACATCTGCATGTACAAGTGTGTTCGCATAGCTTAATTATGTAACTGTTATTGGATATTTACTGTTAGAGATAAATAGAGAGAAAAGAAGTCTGATTCATGTCTACTTCGGTCTTCATATTTCACAAAATAGTAACATGCATGTTCGAGTTGATGTTAAAAGATAATTAGATCTGAAACATAATACGATTGATGCAAATGATCCAACGGCTTAGACCTCCCACTTATTTGTAAAATAGCCACCTGATACAAATTATACCAATCAATCAATACTAACTATAGTTGTATAAATTAAGTATAATTTATATTGGAATCGTAAAATGATAGAATGATATTTATTATGAGAGTGAAGGACTATAAACGATCACAGAACTTAATGGTAAACAGGGGCGGACCCACTTGCATGCTATAGGTGTCAGTTGACACCACAGAAATATCAAAAATAAAATTTGCAAGCTTTGTTTACTAAATGAAAGTAGCGTATTTGGTTTAAAAGGCTACCTTTGAAATCCAGGGTTCAACTCTTATGGATCACCATTTAAAATATTTTTGACCCCTCAAAAAAAGAATCCTGGGTCCGCCACTGATGGTAAGTACATTAATACATTCTTAGTGGTAAGTCAAACACAATTCACATCATAATTTGGAATGGCGCATGACATCTTTCCATGCCAAACAACACCAATGCCGCTTCCATGCAAGCATCATATACCTACAAAATTTAATTAAAACATCAAATTAAAACAAGGAATGGTTAGAGGAAAAAAACAACTTGTGCGAATACAAGTTCGAAAATAGTAAAGATCAATAGTTATCAATCATATTTTACAAACCAAAGAAATCACAAATATAATACATTAATACGTGTAAAGAACTTTTTTGAACTATATTGGACATATTCATACAAGTAAAAAGGCACGTAGAGAGATCAGATGGGAAAGAAAAAAAAGGAGCTCCCTTCAATCCAAACGAAGAGAAGAAAAGGATATACATATAAAGAGAGAAAGAGAGAAAATCTAAGAGCCCATGCAAACCCCCTTAAAGTGCGGATTCTTCAAGGTGTATTAACCTAACACACTTCATACGGGGAATCCATGAACACTTAGATTTTCGGTTTTCTTATTTCCTTAAAACGTGTCCTCCTCGTTTTGGACGAAGGGAGCTCCTTTGGCTACACTTGCAAAAACTAGTGTTCAAAATAAAAGTTTGTTATCTAATATAAAACGAAAAAGAACGAAAGATATTGAAGGAGCTGTAAGATTGCGATGGATTGATGAAGCTAATGATGTGAAGAAGAAGATGTTGATTTGAAGTTGTTTATATAGATGATATAGCAAAAACCCTAGTTCTACTTCTACGATAGATTATGGAAATATGTTATAAAAATGTAAAAGCATAGAAGAAGAAAAATGGCACTGGATTACCAAAAAAAAAAAGAAAAAAAGGAAAAAAGGCAGTGAATATTGTCATTAATTATAGAGTTAACATAATCTTGTTCGATAGATTCACTTGTAATTCCTTACTACTCTTAAGGTTTTTACAAAAAAAATTAAGGTTTTTACACAAAAATTAAGAAAATACAAAATTTTATGTATTTTACCTTGGTAATATAAAATACAACTAATTCAACCAATAAGAAAAATATATAATATTTTATAATTGGTCAGAAATTTTAAATGACATTAAATTTTATCTAGAATTGTGAGAACATCACCTATTGTGAAACAAAATTAAAATCTCTAAACACCACTTAAAGTGATACGAAGGAGTATTTAGATAATGACTTAAAGCAAGAAAATGAGATGCATTAGTTTACTAGTCCAGTTGTAATCCTTCGTAACTATGTGGAAGACTATGGTCAAAGCAATTCGATTTTAGAAACATGGTGATAAAACCATTAATATAGTTCTTAGTGATGTTAAAGTAAAATATTAAAAATATTGTAGAATCTGTTTTTGTGATAAAAATTCATTTGATGACCACATTACCGGTTTTTATAAGTATAAACATGGTGATAAAAAATTTAAGCTCAAATCGATTAGTCTCATCATAAAATTCAAAATAAATTTCGGTCCACAGTTACAATTACAAATGCTCAACCCAATATATAAATAATTATATAAAGAAAACATAACTGTATGAATATTACAAAAATTCAAATACATATACATATTTAATTTGTTAATACTATGTATATTTTATTTTTTATTATATAAACTCACTCTACGTAAAGCGTATGTCTTATCCTAGTTATCATTATTACATTTCTAACTGCAATTGGTAATAAAAAATTACTTTTAACTTAAAATGTGGAAGGAAAATAATAGAATGTCACAAGATGAAAAGCTTTTTTTTTTCTGTTCAACGTCACAAGATGAAAAGCTAAACAACCTTTTAGCTCTTCTCGTTTTCAAATGTGTGTTGACCACGTAATTGTGGCTGTAACACAGTATCAAAAGTTTTCAGCAAGTATTAGATTACAAATGATCATCTTGTTTATTTAATGGTAGATATTGCCTAAACCAAAGATATTTGTTGATATTTAAATATTTAATGGTAGGAGCAAAACACCAAGAACAGATAACCAGCCCCCACTAAAGGAAATAGTGTACAGAAAAAATATATATATAAAAACTAACTAACTTGGTGGGCAAGGCCAATACTCTGTATTAATAAATGTTTTTCTGATGTCTTGAATTGCGGTTCATAGTTCCTTACTTTACATCATTATCATCATTCATGTCTCTACTTTTTAGCCGGATCTCAAAGCTCCGCCTTGGGGAACCATCTTTGCTGACGGGATCATGTTTTCGTCTTCTCTCCAATGGCTTCTCATCTTCCATGTTTCCTGCTTGTTCCATCGCAAGAGCTGAACCTTGTGGAGATGATCTTGGAAAACTCGTCATTAGGGTTGATAAAGAATTTTGCGACACTTATTTGGAAAAGAAGGTGCCTCTAGAGTTGATGAATGAAATGGTGACGGTTGGTGCATCTCATGGTTGGGTAGCTACTTTAAAGGAGGACGGCATAGTGCGTCTCCAAGATGATTTGAACCCGGTTGCATCTGACACCAACCCAAAACGCATAGCTCTGCCTCCTCTTGTGACTCTCCCTCATTGCCAAACCAAAGTTGTGACGAACGTGGCCATGTCCACCTCTTCTCCTGAGGATGAAGACTGTGTTGTGGCTGTCAAGTTCTTGGGACCACAACTCAGCCTTTGCAGACCCGCTCAATGTAAGTGGACCAACATCATGATCAAGAACCCCTGTTTCTTCTCCTCCCGTGTCATGTTTTCTGAAAAAGATGACATGTTTCGCATGCCCGGATCAGGAGGCCACCTCATTGGGTCATGGGATCGTTTCGGCAAACAACACAAGTTTCAGAGGTTGCAGTTTAAAAACCTTCCCGAGCTGACAAAGGCCAAGCGAGAGCTACTGTGTTCTTGTTCCGTGAGCGAACATTTGGTGGAGTCAAGAACCACATGCGAGACTTTCTTGGTCAAGTGGTTTAGGAAGGCGACACCAAAATGTTTGTCGAAAATGAAAACAAGAGGTTTAATGGTTTTCAAGCTAGACGAACAAGGAAAAGCTGCTTACACTCGAGATATAGGTTATCTCAACATTTTCATCTCAAAATCTGAAGCTTTCTGTGACCCTGCTACTGAGAAACCCTCTAACTTCGCTGAGCTCTTGGATTTTGATGAAATGACCACTGTCTGTTTGGATGATTACTTCATTACCAGTGGAAATTTTACATCCAGGGCCCCTTACTTTATTCCACCTCAAAATCAAATATAGATTATGTTTGTATTCTCTCTTAGACCATCTAAATATAAATCTATGCATATGCGGTTGGGAAATTATGTTATATCTCTCATCAGTCTTTCAGCTAATTGTGTTAGCAGTATTCATTCAATCATTTTTGGAATCTTGTTTACATTTTCTTAAGCTTTTCTAAATTGTTTAGAGCATACGTGTGCAAGTATTTGCTTCCGCCATGGATTTTATTTGGGCCATATCAGTGTATACAACTGTTAGCGCAGGCCCAACTTATCTAATAAATCAACTTATATCCATAATGGGCCTGTACACCCAATACAATAATAATGTATTACCGTATATATGTATATATTTCTTTTTCTGGAAAGGGCCTACCGTATATATTGTTTGCCTCCTGACTAAACAGAGGAACAAATGATGAACATACAAAATTAATAATAAGTTTTGAAACCTTCATAATTACAAGTTTAATAACATTGCCGAATCAGGATTTTTATTTATTCATAAACTTTAATAAATACCCAATATAACGTATTGTCATTGATTCCAAATTATGCAGTAAAAATCTAGACAAATTTGTATGGTTATTAGCTGTCAAGAAAAGAAGTTGACGTCCAAGTGCAACAAAGAAAACCCATGTGTATCTATGCAGTATCTCCTTGCCTGACTTCTATCACTTTTTCTTTTTGGCATCGCCTGACTTCTATCTAGGATTGGTCTACACAAGTGTAATATTAATCTTGTTTTAATTTGTAGCTTTACTTGTATAGCAAGTTTTTTTTATTAGCTTAAATAGTTTCATCGAGAGGTTATTTTTTCTGATTTTGCAAAAGGCCATGGGTCTCCATAAGACAGCCTATACTGTTTACCAAAGAAACGCTTATTATAATTCTGATAATATTTGAGATAGTCGGATGCATTAACGTGAGCATATGAATAAGAACTCTGCTCTTGGGTAGCAGTTTCTAAAAAGTCCGTCAGAAAAGTCCCAAAAAGCATAGGTGTCACTCACTCCATGAATAGATATTGGAAAACTTCTTGCATGATATATGAATTATGTGTAGTATGAGTTGAATCTGTTTTTTTTAAAGAGAAAGTAAGAGACTAACAAATTTAATATTCTTTGTAATGTAGGTGGTCTTGTTGTTTCTTTTTTGCTTCCGCCATGGATTTGATTTTTGGCCCAATCAAAGTGCAAATAACTCTTAAAATAGGCTCAATATATATGGGTAAATCAACTTCTTTCCATGATGGGCTTGTACACAATTACCCCCAATATAATATATTGTGTACCGTATACTGTATAACTTTTTAACTCAAAAAACTAAATTATAACTGAGGAACAAACGATCAATATATACTGATTCATGATTTTCTCATGTGATCTTTGATGGTCAGACACTCAGAGAAAGGTTGTTGACTGATCAGAGAAAACATAAGGGAGACATAAAAGAAAAAGTTTGGAAGATAAAATTAGTTCGTTGAACTTAAGAAGTAGAAAGAGTGAAGATGAGAGAGATAGGATAGAGTAGGAAGTATCTATTTATTTGTCTCGTAAGTAGCTAATGATGATTCGTAGCCTTGTAGGTCTAGCGGAGACTACTTTATCATAGAACAATTTTGACTTCCCAATAAACAAAACAAATTTGGAAAAGAGAACAAAATGTAATGAGACCAAAATTAGAAAATAGACATATATATGCTTTAGAAAATATGATAACGGATAGTTAAAAAAGTACTTATAAAACATTCATACGAGCACACAACTAATCTCTCTTCACTCCAAATAGAAGAACAAGAACCTTTTTAAACGATAATGGGCATATTAATACGGTTGTTCAAAAAGCGCATATATTAATACATGCAAACCCATGTGGTATCTATGCAGTATATCCTTGACTGACTTCTATCTAGGATTGGTCTACACAAGACTCATGTGGAATATTGATCTTGTTTTGTAGCTTTACTTGTGTAACAAGTTTTTTATTATTAACTTACATAGTTTCATCGAGAGGCTATTTCTTTCTGGTTTTGCAAAAGGCCCAGACTCTCCATAAGACCGTCTATATTGTTAACCAAAGAAACGTTTTATCATTTTGATAAAAAAGTTTCCAAAAATCCATCGGAAAAAGTCCCAAAAAGCATAGCTTTGCTGTCGCTCCATAAATGAATATTGGGATCCTACTTATTACAAGATATTTGAAATTCTTATGAATTTATTTGTGTATTGTAGTAGCTAATGGTAGGTGACTTGCAAGCCTTGTAGTATCAGAGGAGACTACTTTATCATAGTACGATTTGACTTCCCAATAAAAAACAAATTTGATAAAGAGAACAAATGAAATAAAACCAAAATAAGTAAATAGACATATATTTTTTGGTCCAAAAGTATGGTAAAGAAAGTATAAAACATTCGATCACACAACTCCTCTTCTTCCAGTCTTGTTAACGGTTTAGCAGAGTACAATGTACCAAACTCTGACAACATCACCTTTTTACCATTATATAATGATGGAGATCGGTTTATTCACTCCAAACAGAAGACCAAGAAACAGAAGAAGAAAAGAGAGAGAGAGAATGGTGAATCACAAGGTGGTTTTCAAGACCTTTGTGGATGCAGTTTTGAAGAGGATGAGACTTGCTGCAAAGGATGACAGTTTCGACTGGAAGACTTTGGGCTTTGCTGGGGCTCAGAAAGTTGCTAACAAACTTCGGGCGCAAGTTATCGAAAATGAAGACCAGACTAAGTTCTCAGTCTCGTGCAAGCAGTTCCGACATGAGTTCAAGGTGGAAGACACGACCTTCCATTACACAAGGGAGGATGAGAGTGGGAAGATGAAGTATCAGTTCAAGGAGTTTGATGAGCTGAGGTCTGAGTTCTGGAAGATGAAGATGGAGGAAGCGCATCTTGAGAGCATGAAGGAAGAGCTGGAGAGGAGGAGAGCAGCAAAAGCAATGGAGGAATTTAAATGGAGAGAGACCTTAAGGCGTAATCCAAAATCTGTCAAGCTCAAGAAACAGAGGAAGAAGGAGTTAAGGGGACTCATCAAAAAGTACCCTAAAAGAGGGGCGCCAAAGTCATCAGCCTCGTCGGGACCAGATGGGACGGAGACAGAGTCGTCAGCGGCAGAGGCGTCCGGTACTGAGTCTTCGGGGGCAGAGAAGACAGAGGCGGAGGAGACGGAAGCAACGGAGAAAGAGACGTCGGAGTCAGACAGCGAGTGAGTGATAGCAAAAGGTAAGGTGATGAGACTAATTATAATTATTAGGATTATTATTGTGTTTTAGGATTATTATTGTGTGTTATTATATCCTGGCTTTGACTCTATTATATGTTTCGATCTGAACATTAGATGGATTTCTAGGTTATATTTTATCTATGTTTATGTGACACCCTTCCTTAAGATACATGAAAGGAAGAGATTAGATCTTAATATGTGAACAATAGATGGATTTCTAGGATTATTCTCCCGACGAGGACATACTTAGACGTTTTACTCTCACCACCGTAGGATTAATAATGAAAGGTTTTGACCTTTGTCTTGCTTACCTCTTTGATATTTGAAACCCTAAATCCATCCACCGTTAGTATTAGTAGTCGTTATTCACACCGACCGATTGTTGAACAGGAATCAAGGTATTCGTTCCAACAAATATAGAATATGACATTTAACCCAAAAAAAAAGAAGAATACGACGTTAGTGTTGATGTGGCACTAACATTAAACCTCAAAAGATATATGAAAATTTTAAATTAGAAAATGTGTGATTGGGAATAATATAGAAAATGTTGATCTCTCGGCATGACTCTGAATATCAGTCTCTCGACAATACGTTATATTGGGTGTTATTAAAGTCAATGACTAAATAACAATCCTAAGTCCGCAATGTTATTAAACTTTTTTGTAAATTATGAAGATTACAAAACTTGTTATTAAAACTTTGCTCATCTTTTGTATTTTGTTCGTCTGTTGGTTTAGTTTGAAGGCAAAAAAATATAACGATATATTGTTTTGGGTAAAAATGTGTGGCCATTATGGAAGAAGTTGATTTACTAAATATATTAGGCCTATGGTAATAGTCGTATACATTTTGTTATTGGCCGAGAGCAAATACCTTCGCACATATGATCTAAAGTTCTAAACAATCTAGAAAAGCTTAAGGAAATGTAAACAAGATTCTTAAAATGATTGAATGAATACTGCTAACATAATTAGCTGAAAGACTGATGAAGATATAACATATTTTCTTCAAGCGCATAGGCATAGATTTTATATTTAGATGGTCTACGAGAGAATACAAACATAAGCTATATTTTATTTTGAGGTGGAATAAAGTAAGGTGCCATGGATGTAAAATTTCCAGGGCCAATAAAATAACCATCCAAACAGACATTGGTCATTTCATCAAAATCCAAGAGTTCGACGAAGTTAGAGGGAATTGAACCAGCAGGGAGACAGAAAGCTTCAGATTTTGAAATGAAAATGTTGAGTTCACCTATGTCTCGAGTGTAAACAGCTTTTCCTTGTTCGTCTAGCTTGAAAACCATTACACCTCTGGTTTTCATTTTCGACAAACATTTTCGTTTAGCCTTCCTAAACCACTTGACCAAGAAAGTCTCGTCTGTGGTTCTCGACTCCACCAAATGTTCGCTCACGGAACAAGAACACAGAAGCTCTCGCTTGGCCTTTGTCAGCTCGGGAAGGTTTTTAAACTGCAACCTCTGAAACTTGTGTTGTTTGCCGAAACGATCCCATGACCCAATGAGGTGGCCTCCTGACCCGGGCATGCGAAACATGCCATCTTTTTCAGAAAACATGACACGGGAGGAGAAGAAACAGGGGTTCTTGATCATGATGTTGGTCCATTTAAACTGAGAGGGTCTGCAAAGGCTGAGTTGTGGTCCCAAGAACTTGACAGCCACAACACAGTCTTTATCCTCAGGGGAAGAGGTGGACATGGCCACGTTGGTCACAACTTCGGTTTGGCAATGAGGCAGAGTCACAAGAGGAGGCAGAGCTATGCGTTTTGGATTGGTGTCAGAAGCAACCGGATTCAAATCATCTTGAAGACGCACTATGCCGTCCTCCTTCAAAGTAGCTACCCAACCATGGGATGCACCAACCGTCACCGTTCTATTCATCAACTCTAGAGGCACCTTCTTTTCCAAATAAGTGTCGCAATATTCATTATCAATCCTAATGACGAGTTTTCCAAGATCCTCTCCACAAGGTTCAGCTCTAGCGATGGAACAAGCAGGAAACATGGAAGATGAGAAGCCATTGGAGAGAAGACGAAAACATGATCTTGTCAGCAACGTTGCTTCTTCAAGGCGGAGCTTCGAGAGCCGACTGAGAAGTAGAGACATAAATGAAGGTTAGTGATGTAAAGCAAGGAACTATAAACCCTAATTCAAGACATCAGAAAAACCTTTATTTTATACAGAGTATTGGCCTTGCCCACCAAGTTAGTTGGTTTTTGAAGAATTATTTTTTTCGTTGCACTATTTCCTTTTGTGGTTATCTTTCTCGGTGTCCTGCTCCTCCCATTAATTGTCAACAGGCAATAAATATATTTACAAGAGGTGACGATCATTTGAAATCTTCTGATACTATATTACAGCCAATATTAAGTGGTCAACAACACACATTTGAAAACGAGAAGAGTTCAAATGAGAGGATTCTTATCGGAAAAAATATAGTAGTACTTAACTCCATGGTCAGAGAAGCAGTTCTTTTGAAAAAAATTAACATGTAAAAGGAGGGCTAAAGGTTGTTTAGGTTTTGATCTTGTGTTCTATTATTTTCCTTTCACATTTGAAGTTAGAGTTAAACTTTTATTACCAATGGCAATTAGAAATGTGATAATCATAATTATTCAAGATAGATATAAGAATGATAATTCTTTGAAGAGAAAAACAGATATAAGAATGATATTATCACATGCAATCATTCATAATAATCAATATAACCGGCAATATCTATTCATCTCGTTAAAGTATAGTAATATTTTGAGAAAGTGTAAATTAAAGTATATTAAATTATATTAATTAGTTCAACTTTATAGAGGCTTTGTTAATTATATCTTGATCGAGTGAAGCTTGACAATAATATTTGGACTCATTTTACCCCCCAAAAATATATATATTTGGACTCATTTGACATGAGAAACCAATTAACTAACTTGTCACATATTTAGTCCAAAAAAAAATCTTGTCACCAGCGTACTTGAACAATACGAATACAATACAATCAAACCAATTATTACATCGTTCTGAAATTTAATATTAAAAACGTAAATAATAAAACATAAATAATCACGGGACCTTGAATAATAAGAAAAGGTATATAAAAAGACAACCTATATTTATACGATCATTGAAACTGCCCCACGACATCTTTAGTAAAGAGAATTAATGCCGCTTCTATGCAAGTATCACATACCTACAAATTTTTATTAAACACGCCAAATTCAAATAAGGAATGGTTAGAGAAAAGCAAATTGTTTATCCAAAGCTGAATATATTTCAAGGGGAAAAAACTGCTACAAGGTTCACCAAGATCTATAGTTATCAAACATATTCACAAACCAAAGAACCCATAAAATATAAAGAACCTTTTTGAACTATATTGTACTGGTGTTGTAAAAAAAGGAATTATATTGTACATATTTATACATGCAAAAGGTATAGACACCAGAGGAAAAAAAGAAAAGGAGCTCCCTTCAATCCAAACGAAGAGAAGAGAAGGATATATGTAAAGAGAGAAAGATAGAAATATCTAAGAGGTCATGCAAACCCCTTAAAGTGTGTTAACCTAACACACTTCATATGGGAATCCATGAACAATTAGATTTTCTGTTTTCTTATTTCATTAAAACTTTTCCTCTTCGTTTTGGACGAAGGGAGCTCCTTTGGCTACACTCTGCAAAAGCTAGTGATCGAAATAAAAGTTTGATACCTACTATACAAAACGAAAAAGAACGAAAGATATTGAAGGAGTTGTAAGATTGCGATGGATGTTGAAGCTAATGATGTAAAGAAGATATTGAAGCTAATGATGTGAAGAAGGGGATGTTGATTTGAAGTGGTTATATAGATGAAATACCAAAAACCCTAGTTCTACTTACACGAAAGATTATGGAAATATGTTATAAAAATGTAAAAGCATAGAAGAAAGAAAAATGGCAGTGAATCTTGTCATTAATTAGAGAGTTAACATAATTTTGTTCGATAGATTCTCTTGTAATTCTTATTAACATTTGCCAGCTAATTAGACAAAGATTAGTATTAATCAGTGTTGTTAAACCCGGACCGGACCGGCGGTCGGACCGGGTTCAACCGCGAACTGGACACCTATCCGGGTTGGTTTAATGTCAAAACCCAACTAAAGTTGAACCGGTTAAAAACCCATATTGAACCGCTAAAAATCCGGGAACCGAGTGACCCAACGAACCGACGAAACCCTGGTTCATATAAAAATCAAAATTTTGTTAATAAAATAATTATTTTTTTCTCCCTTTTTAACATATATACTATTTTGTTTGTCACAAATTGCAACCAAAATAGAGTTTTGTAACTAATGTGTATATAATTTTTATAGGTGATGAAGATTTAGAAGGACACAGATTTGGAGAATAAACTTTAAATGTTTTTTTTCCTATTGACTTTAGATTTGAACTATTAATTTTTTTTATTATTTTTATCACATTTCAATTTGTTATTTTTGAAAGTTTTCTAAACATTATGACTATTTTTTGAAAAAAATATATATAATATTTATAAAATAATAAATTCAGTTTAATCTAATCGACCCCGGTCGAACCAGGTCGAACCACAATGACCCGTGATCCAAAATATTTCCGGTTCGCTCGCCGGTCCGGTTTTAAAAACACTGGTATTAATCAGATAGTAATAAAAAAAATTGGGTATGAAAAGTATGACCATCTCCGCACGAACCATTACTTTCTCATTAAAAAGGTGATTATTAGATGTAACAAAAGGTAGACATGAAAGTTACTGGTATGTGTGATAGTATATACATTATACATATGGTCTCCCTCCATGTAGTGGCCATGTGGATGATTAACTTCACGTCTAGTTACTGCTTGTATTTTAGCGTATTCATTCACGTCGAGTTAATATTAGAGATATAACATTGACAAATTGAGAATTGTTGCGAAAAAGAAAAGTATGAACAGATCATCGAGAATGGGCCTCTACTTAGAAAAATTAGAATATACAGTTTTTTACCTTGCTTTTAGAATTAATATGGGCCATCAAAATAAGGCCCATTATTCTCAACATTGGGCTTATACTTGGGGGAGTTATTTGAGAGTTAGTCTTCAATGTCTGTCTTCTGTTGGCTCATACCTTTTGAACAATCCTAAAACCTCTCCATCTCTGTGCTTCGGTCTAGGGTTTTCTGTAACTCCTTGATTCAAAGATGGGAAGGGCAAAGAAGCCTCAGAAGTTTGCTGTAATGAAGAAGACGATAAGCCACAAAGCTTTGAAGCAGTAAGTTAAAGCGACTCTTCTTCCTCGAAAGTTGATGGTTTTTTTCTAAAGCTAATTTGTTTTTTTTTAATTGTCTTAAAGTTACAAGGAGGAGGTTCTGAATCCGAACAAGAAAGACCTGACTGAACTTCCTAGAAACGTGTAAGCTTAGAAATTTAGCTAACCCTTTTGCAAAGTTGTAATCTTTTTATGTGTTTACTAATCTTAATTCGATTTCTTTTTTTTGGTTTGGATCAGACCGAATGTTCCATCAGGAATGTTCTTTTCTCACAACACTAATATGGTTCCTCCTTACCGAGTTTTGGTCGATACTAACTTCATCAACTTCTCAATTCAGAACAAGGTACATATCCTCCTATTGTATACAGAGCTATGCTCTCGATGTGTGTACTGTCAATAGTCTTCACTGGAATCTTCGTTTTGGTTTCTAACTGATATCCTTGCCTTTTTATTGTATTCAAATAGATTGATATTGAGCAGGGAATGATGTTCTGCTTGAACGCAAAATGTGAGTTACTTCAACCTTTTGGTAGGTGTGTATGCAAAGATTCTTACTCTCTTTTTGATCGTGTTACGGATTTGAAGGCACTCCTTGTATCACTGACTGCGTCATGGCTGAGCTTGAGAAGTTAGGCCAGAAGTATCGTGTCGCTCTTAGGATTGCGAAAGATCCTCGCTTTGAGAGACTACCTTGTGTACACAAAGGGACATATGCTGATGACTGTCTCGTTGACAGAGTTACTCAGGTAAATATGCTTCCGCTTTGTCTTGCTTTGTATCCAGACTCTTTATGGAGAGATGCTCTCTAGTCTTTTGTATGTTTTCTTTGATATACTTTGGTCTTGTTTTTTATATACAGCATAAGTGTTTCATGGTGGCTACTTGTGATAGAGACTTGAAGCGAAGGATACGAAAGGTGAAAGAACAGTTTGATTACTGTCAATACTTTTTTTTTTTTTTACTGTCCATTGCTGAAATATTTTGTGCGGTATCTTTTGATGGTTTGTCAGGTTCCTGGTGTGCCTATCATGTATTTGGCAGGCCGCAAGTACTCAGTAGAGAGGCTGCCTGAAGCAACACTTGGTAGAGGTATATGCATCTTTTTGGACTGTTGTTACATCTCAATCTAATGAAACTTTGGTATCAGCTTTTGTAAGTACCCTTATTATGGCTGTTTATTATTATTATTATTATTGTGCAGCTCCAAGATATTGATTTTTGAACCGAGACCCGTAATGGACTCCGAGAAGCTCTGAAGCCCTAGTTAGGTGTTGGTTTAAGCCGAGTCGAATGTTATGTTATATGATGTCTTGAGCGATTTTGGCTCCCCTGTGTTTGTTAATCTGCTTGAATACAAACTTAATTAATAAGTTTATAGAAATCGTTTGTAATGCCCTTTACCACTTCAAGACTTTTTTAAAAAAAAACACATTATTCCTTCATCTATTTACACAGTTCTGTGAATCAAGGACCATAATCATGTCTTGATTGACATGCAAGAAAGTGTATTTTTTCAAAAAATGGAAAAATGCATTTTTTCAGAATTTAAAATATTAATTAGAGTATCCCTAGAAATATAAGCATATTCTTCTATCAAGCAAAAGTTTTGATCTGCGGGCTAGTATTAAAGGATTCAACTTGCTTAAAACATTTAACGTGTTGTAGCATTCTTTTAAATTGCATATATCATCCAATGGACAAGGCAACCAAAAGACTCTAGATTAATGTGTTGTAGCATTCTCTTAAATTGCATTTATTATCCAATGGACAAGGCAACCAAAAGACTCTAGATTGATGTCTGAAAAGACTAACCATTAGTAGTAACGGTAACAACCAAAAGAGTCACGGCCCTGAACCGGGTAAAGTGATGAAGGAGGAGGTTAAGATCACTTCATTGAAATTCAGAACTGAGGTAAGACTTTCTTTGATCAAAAATATTGAAAATTTTATGGATTTATTTGTAGAAATTGAGTGAGACCTGACTGTTGGTTGGTATTTTTGTTTCTCTGCAGCAAAGAGTTAAGGTGAAAGAGGAACAAGTTTCGCCAAGAAGATTCAAGAGATAACAGATGGTGGAAGAAAAGATGAGAATCTCCACTGCTCAAGGTATCTAATTTGGTGTCTTTTTCAAATCTTTTTTTTTTTTTTTTTTTGGGGAGATTCTATATTTACTTGGGTTGAAGAAAGGAAGAAGCTTATGTGTATATTGTTAGTGTGGAAACAAAGTAGAAACTTGCGTCCTATCATTTGATTGATCGAGGTTATGTTCCATTTGACTTTTACATTTATGAGATCACTTTGTTATTTCTATCAGTTCTTGGAAGATATTCAATATTTACTTAGATTGAAAATGGAAGAAGCTTATGTATTCATAATGTGGTAGCATTTAGAAACTAGAGTCCTGTCATTTGATTGATCGTTAGAGAAGTTAGGTTCCATTTGAATTTTTCACTTGTGAGATCATTTTGTTATTTCTATCAGTTCTTGGCAATTGCTTAGATTGAAAAGGGAAGAAGCTTATGTGTATCTTCATTATGTGAAAACACTTTTTGAGATCATTTTGTTATTTCTATCAGTTCTTGGTAATATTCTATATTTTCTTAAGATTGAAAAAGGAAGAAGCTTATGTGTATATTCATGATGTAGAAACAATTAGGAACTAGCATCCTCTGTCTATTTGAATGATCGTTAGAGAGGTTATGTTCCATTTGACTTAACACTTATGAGATCACTTTGTTATTCTTATCAGTTCTTGGCAATATTCTATATTTGCTTAGATTGAAAAGGGAAGAAGCTTATGTATTCATAATGTGGAAACAATTAGAAACTAGCGCCCAATCTATTTGATTGATTGTTAGAGAGGTTAGGTTCCATTTGACTTAACACTTATGAGATCATTTTGTTATTCCTATCAGTTCTTGGCAATAATATTCTATATTTTCTTAGATTGAAAAAAGGAAGAAGCTTATGTGTATATTCATAATGTAGAAAACATTAGGAACTAGCATCCTCTGTCTATTTGAATGATCGTTAGTGAGGTTAGATTCCATTTGACTTTTATACTTATGAGATCACTTTGTTATTCCTATCAATCATTGGCAATATACAGTTTTCCCCTCTTGTTTTAAACGCTTTTTTTTGAAAAAAATTGCTTGTTTGCAATCTCATGTGATGATGTTTGTTTGTTTGCGTGCAATCATGTGATGAGGAAGAAGCTTGTGAGTATGCCGGCCAGATTGGAGATGGTCAGGAGGAGAGCTGATGACAGAGATAGCTGTTTGATGTGGAAGCAGAGCACCATGTCACAGAAGATCAAAGGGTTACGCTTGTGGACAAAGGTGGTACGGAGGAGGACGTAAAAGAAACGTTCGGTCACGCGGGGGGGAATGGACTGATATTAGGATTATGAAGAATCCACAGACAGAGAAGAGCAAAGGTTACAACAGCCTTTGTGCATCCAATGGTAATCGTCTACACTTTAAGTTTGTGTAGCTTTTGTTTACATTGTATATTTCAATGATTCTCTTGGTCATTGGGACTGCAGGCAGATCAATGTGTGGTGTAACCGCAAGAAAAGATAATGATACCATCCCTCCCTCTTCATTGCTTAACATATGCTTCACACTTTGTAAATATTCTTGACCATCGGCTCTTTCATGTGTGTTTCCAATAGAAGGAGAAGCTGAAACATGGATGAGATGAACTTTGATTCGAGGAGGACAGCAGCAATGCCACCATGAATCGATTCGACTCGAATGTATGCCTTTCTTTTTTTTTTTTTTTTTTAATATTCACAAACGGCTTCTTAAGGAAAGATCTGATGTTTGGACTGGAAATGACTTCAAATGTTTCTTTGCGTGCATGTTTGGGAGCTTTCGAAAGCTCGACTCAGGTATCTTTCGGGCTGATTCATTCGATCGTTGCAGCATGCTCGTGGTTGCGACATCTGGCACTGCTTTACATCCTCGGTACGGGGAACGCTGCGGCGGTTGACTTAGCGGGTCTTTGTTACACGTGTGCTGGCACCATGATGACTGCTGCTTCTGCTAACTCCTTGAATCAGATTTTTGAGATAAGTAATGATGCTAAGATGAAGAGGACGATGAAAAGGCCCTTGCCTTCAGGACGTATCGGTGTCCCACATGCTGTTGCGTTTGCTACTATCGCTGGTACTTCTGGTGCTTGTTTGTTGGCTAGTAAGGTGGGTGAGACTGTTTTGTTTCTGTTGTGGATTTTAGTTTCTCTGTTATTATAAGAGATTAATCTTATTTTTTCATTGGCTTTTACGGCAAGGTTATTGCAGACTTATATGATGGCGGCTGGACTTGCATCTGCTAATCTTGTGCTTTACGCGTTTGTTTATACTCCGTTGAAGCAACTTCACCCTGTGAATACTTGGGTTGGTGCTGTTGTTGGTGCCATCCCTCCTTTACTTGGGTATCCTCTCTTTCCTCTTCGTTTCTCTTAGTTCATGTATTAGGGGTTTTGCTAATCTTTAATTTATGTTTTTTTGGTGTGTTCAGGTGGGCTGCGGCTTCTGGTCAGATCTCACTCAACTCGTTGATTCTTCCCGCTGCTCTTTATTTTTGGCAGATTCCTCATTTTATGGCCCTTGCACACCTTTGCCGTAATGATTATGCTGCTGGAGGGTAAGGTTAATGTGAACCATATGAGTTTTATAATAGATATAGAATGTCTCCTTCATATAGTGTTGTTCTTGAAAGTGGTCACCTGAGCTGCATGATCTCATTGCTCTAAATAGTACTAGACAATAGATACATTTTTTTTGGTGGCTAGATAACGAGTTGTTTCTGGTAGAAACTAACTTTTGTGAACATTGCAACCTTGACCACCCAAGTTCTGATGTTGTGCCGTATAACCTTGTTGTCTCAGTTACAACTTACAAGATGCTGTCGCTGTTTGATCCATCAGGGAAGAGAATAGCAGCAGTGGCCACTTAGGAACTGCTTTTACATGGTCCCACTCACGGTTGATAACTAGCGTGCGCCTTACAAACCAACAAAACACTTCAATATATAAATCGGCTATCATACAACCAGGAACTCTACGGCACGTAGAGAGAAAGCAGATTCGCGATTGGATACGCACCAATCGTAACTATGTAGGTAAGTAGGTTTCATCTTATAGGCCAGTTTTCAAAAAAAAAAAGGTTACATCTTATACAGTTACGAGTACGTTTATATATCCGAAAAAAAGAATCACAATATGCTATAGCTAAGTTTAAATTTAAATTACATATTATTATTTTATATTGTTTATTGCATATATATATGTTTATAAAAATATTTTTTTTGTCCACAAAAAAATAGTTTTATTTATTTATAAAAGTTAAGACAGTAATCTACATACCGAGTATCAGCCTTTAATATTTGGACCGACGACAGTAAGAGCATGATTAACCCTAAGAGCTAAAATGTGTCTCTTAATATTTTTTTAGTAATTAGTGATGGTTAAGAGCTTGTAGTTAAGAGATACCTAAATGTGTGTCCTCCATTGCAAGTTTGTTAAGTAAAGGTTCTTACAAAAATTGAAAGAACATGAGAAGAAAGAAAGAACTTGAGAAGGAACATTTGATCTTGTGAATACACTTTCATTATCCATATCATTTATACAAATTTCTGATAATATCACCTGACTTAACTGAAACATTATATAAATAAAAACTTCATCAAAGAAACACCACACCACTGAACAGGGGCGGTCCTGAGCACAGTAAGGTGAAACATTGGACTATGGCCCCCAATTTTTTAAAAAATATTTACACTGAAAAAGGGCCCCAAATTAGCAAAAAAAAATTTTTTAGTTAAAATCTTTGTAAAATGTTTCAGGTCTCCCATCTTTCAGGAACGCCCCTGCCACTGAAACAAGACAACGGGAAAGCAACTTACGGGATGAAGAAGATGTCCTGCTACACTGTTCAGAAGCTGAAGATTCTTCTTCCTGTGAAATGTCACCTGCTTCGCCTTCACCTGCCTGTTCTTCACGTCGACCTTGTTCCCGCACAGAATGATGGGGATGTTCTCACACATGCGGCAGAGATCAAGTATTTGCTCAGGTAGACCAATACCATCTTCAGCCTGTAAAAACACATGTGCAAGAGCCAAGCTTTAAGCTTTCAAATTCATCAACAATAAGAAGAGCAAGCGTTTCCTGATCAAACTTAAAGAAATATTGCACATGATTTTGATTCCTCATTAAGCATAAAAAAAAATCAAAAATTTAGCTGCTGGACAAACAACTAAAGACAGAGTCATGGAGGAGAGAAACAAGCTTGTGCTTGCTCATCCTCTGGATACATGACACTAAACACACACACTATAAATAACAAAAGCTACAAATAAACCCAACAATATAGAGAAAGTGAACTCCCAACAACAACAAGAAAATAAGCTTGAAGCTGACATATAACACAACAACAACAAGAGACTGAGGCAGGAGAGTATATCTAACTAGAGATTCAAGAAAAAGGTTGAACTTTTAACATACCCATTCGATGCTTCCTCATCACTGAACCTTCTCAAGGTAATGCAAAACAACGAGAATCAGGGTTTCTTCATCACAAATTAAACAGAGAGAAAGACGGCGCAAGGATGCGGTGAGGTTTATGCTTTTAAATCAATCAAAAATTAAATTCAATCAATCAAATATAATTGAGTGATTGAGAATCAATCTGGAAAAAGAAGAAGAAGAAGACTCACCCGCCAACGAGCGAGGAGGACGAGACAGTCTCCATTGTTAACGTCGACGAGAGAGGAAGAGAAGAGAGAAAGAGAGGAAGAGAAGAGACAAAAGACTTCAGATCTTTTTCCATGCGACACGTGGCCATAAGAGTTGCCCCTTCCAAGCCTTACGCAAGAGGCGAGTCTTGAGCTTTCTTCTTTTTTTAATAATTTTTTTATTATATTTATTCTAAGAGGTTTGTTAAAAGTCAGCGATAATGCTGCTCTAAGGTCGTCATCAACTACTAGCGGCAAAAAGAAAACTAGTATACAACTACTATTTTAACTCTTTTTGTACCCAACTTTAGAAACATCTATATCCGACAAGTGCCATAGATTTTTAAACTAAAGCAAGTTACACTGTTCGAAATTCAAACACAAACATTAATCATGTTTCACACATGCGACTGCGTTTTTGTTTCTGAAACGTTCATATAGATAGGGAAAACAAAAAAAAAAACACGTCAACAAAGAAAGGATAAACATGTGAAGCAAATCGTTCAAACTAAATTTCATTTCGATGATATTAATGGCAAACTCCACTTCTGAAGAAAAATTTATCTACAAATCAGTAAAGTTTGTAACGAAACGGAGCCACAAAAATAATTAATATAACCCTAATTTATTAGGCGAATGGATCTATGTTAAAATATCTCATCTTCTTGCTCTCCTCCGATCAGCGGCATACTGCGAGAGCGGCACAACTTCCGACAAAGGTGTTGACATAGGTGTAGATGTTGGTGTCGGAAGCGGCGAGTTCCGACAAACAGGACAAGATCCGTTGAGTTTAAGCCACGCGTCAAGACAGCATAAATGGAAGTAGTGTTTACACTCGGGCATCATCCTCAACATCTCTCCCTCTTTATACTCACACAAACATATCGTACACGAGGTATCTCCTCCGCCGCCAAATCCATCGGAAGACGCGGCGGAGGTTTCTTTGGAGAAGTGGAACTTCGGGTAAGAGTTTATGACGGCTTGGTCTAGTCCCACGATGACGTCACCCGCTTCGAGATCTTGGTTGTTGGCTTCGGAGATGAAGATTATGCGAGGGAGGTTAACGCTTCTGCCACCTTCCTCGGTGGTTTCAACGGCGGTTGTGCGGCGGCGAGAGTCGCGGCAGCAGATGTAGGAGGATAGGAGGACGATGGAAAGGAGGACGAGAAACCCGAGAGCTATGGCTATGGAGTAGCCAAAGCCTAGAGTTGTGAGGTGAGAGTGGTTGGAGTCGTGTGGCGGCGACGGCGGAAGTGGAGGAGGGTGGAAGAGGTAGGAGGCGGTTGACATTTGATGATTAAGAAGAAAAATGGGTCCATGTGTGTGAAGACGGAGAGAATGATCGAAAAAACGATATTTTAGAACATTATTCTATTTAATTAGTTAGAGGAAAAAGAGATGAGAGGTGGGTGGGAAATGCAGCTGATGCATTTACTACAATTGTGTGAAAACTGAAATTTGCATTTATTAATAAGGCAGGTTTTATTAATTAAGTGGCCCAACCCAAGGACTGTAATTTAAAAATATTATTGTATTCATTTTAATAGTTCAATTTATTTAATTTAATTTAATTTAATTTATATGTTCGAGCATTGTAACATACTCGTAACATACTCGTAGTAACATTGATAGGTCAAAACATACTTTACGTAGATATATTGATCGTGAGCTATACGTAACAGGATCAATGTCACAATACTCGAACACAATAAATTAAAATAAAATAAAATAAACAAAAATGACCAACAATGTTACAATCACCCATAATCAAATGACCAACAAAACGCTAAATAACGCATACCTTAATATGGAAACCGAAATCTCAAAGATCGATATTGTTCTTGCACTCGACATCTTGAATAGCCTGTCGCGAGATGTTCACAGCCATCGTGCAGTTCATTTTAACCGTAGCGTGTTTCTTCACAATGCCCATTATCTTAACCTTACCACTAATCCTAGTGTAACTCCACAAGTTAACAAGACCCGACGACCCAAGTACTTCTCGAACCAAACCAGGCTCAGACACTAAACGATCTATCCTTATATCAACCGTCATGTTCATCCTCGCCGTCCGATGCGCTCTGGCCTTTCCCGGTGGCCCACGTGCTTCACCCACCACCACTCCCTTGTAATATATATCCGTCGTGGTGTTCGAATACCTAAACGTTACATAATTCGGATTCTTGACAGACACGTCAACGACCATCGAGATGTTTGTTCCCAACAGTTGGATCTGAGTCCCTGCGGTTGAATCTTGGCCGTTGACTGTCACACCGTTCATTTCTATGATCGGGGCTTTGACTCGGAACACCGTGAATACTAAAGTCAACACGATCGTGGTTAGAATTAGAGATGTTACAATGACGCAGAGTAGGCATTTGATTTGGTTTTTACGGCGACAAAGACGTTGGAGAGTTTGTTGTTTGTCACTCGACGGAAGTGCAGCCGCCGGAGTTAGCGGACGAAAATGTTCTTGTTCCGTCATGGTTGTTTACGTGTGTGTGTGTGTGGAGGGTGGTCTGACTAATTATTTCTAGCTAATGTGATTTATATAAACCAACTTAAGTGCCTTAGTGGTCGAACATGTTTCCTTTGATTATTTGTTATATACTGTATCTGTGTTTCATAATGTAATCAATTCTTTAAGAGAAAACAAAAGAAAAGAAAGGTTAAAAGGAAATCAAAGTAATGGGCCTAACCAGTATCATTACTGGCAGTGGAAAATGAGTATCGTATTAATTTTGGTGTTGATCATGTGTGGTAGAAAGGTAGAGAAGCTGCGTATAGGTGGGGATGTCCATTGCTTTGCACCAACTATAATTCACCAGCTCTTTACAAGTTTGACTTATGCATCAATGTCCGAGTAAATAACTTTTGGATTACAATTATAGTTTTATACTTACAAGACGAAGATAAACAATCCTCCAATATGGCCAGTCTCGTTAGTTGTATATGAACTGGATCTGTTGTTTAGTATAGCATATAAGAGTCTATGCAGGTTAAATTACTCTCCACCCTTCTCCAGAGTTCAAACTGTGAAGTTTTTTTATTCTTACCAACAACATGTTCAAAGGAACACATACAGAAACCAAATAAAAAGTCCTTTATTAATTCAACAACAAAACAAGAGTACTCCACAACTGAAACATCCAACGATCGTCTATGTCGTTTACGGATCGGTACTTATTGAAAATCACTCAGAGGGTTTAGAGTTAAAGATGTCGGCAAAGGAAGGGAGCTTGATCTCACCCTGAGTAGAGACAGGGATGGTAATGTCACCAACAACAGGAAGGTCGATGGTTAGTCCGATGTCTAGTTGATAGTCGATGTCCCAGTCCAAAAACATGTCCTTCATCAAACTTATCGCTATGCTGTAAGGCACCTTAACCGGTACGTCCAGAACCGTCGACCCGTTCGCAACCAACGAACCCGGATCCGGTATCGTGCCAGAGGCTATCATCCTACACGCAACCATAAAAGCATATAACATCATCTACAAATGACGTGTGAGTGACGTCACATACAAAGAAAGAGATAATGGAGGAAACAAGACAAACCTTGTGTCACTCTTGAGGATGTAAGAGATCTGGCAAATAGGGATGGCTTGAGGGTAAGGATTCTTGACGGAGACCTTGGCGTGATAATCAGCTCCTTGAGCAGTCACACGTACGAAGTCTACGTCGTCCACGGTGGCTTCCGGAGTCGGAATATTGGCAAGCTTCTCTGCGAAGAAACCTTTGGCTTTGTCCAACAAGCCTGAGATCAACGATCCTTTCTCTTCTACATCCTTTTGCTCCGATGATGACATTCTTTCTCTGTTTTGTTTTAGACCTTTCAACTAGTTCTACTTCGAAATGATCAGATCTATATCTCTATCTAATATCTATGGCTCTGTTGACTCTCTATATAAGATTTGCTTTGTACTTAAGGATAGATAATTAATAATACCTTAATTACCGGATAAGCGTGTCATTATCCTATAGGTTGTGGTAAAAGGGGATGAATGAACTCTTTAAGAAAAATATTATACGAAAAAGGAATAAAATACAAAGACCATTCTGCATATTATATGGAAAGATCCGCTTGCCGACAGAAAATGAAAGATTCGTTTATTTTTGTCTGAATCATCATGGTCGTAACGTGTGCGCTCTTTCTTTGCTTGTCCGATTTTTTTTCACCCCCAAGAGAAAAGAATCTCATTCTACAATAAATAAATAATAAAAAATCATATAATTGTCGTTATTATTTCTTTTGAAAAATCAATAAATTATATTTTTTTCTCAAAAATATATGTAAATCCTATTCAAAAATTTAGCCAGTGTTACACAACAAAACCTTTTCTGGATTTTTCTTCAAAAAAAAAATAACCAAGGGCAGAACAAAATTTCTAAAGATTTTAATCTTTGTGTTGTAAAGTTTTCTAATCTTAGTTTTAGCTTTGCAATTGATTGAACATGACCTATTGAAATAGGTTTAATCCAACTATTTTAATACAATTACTAAAACTTCTTAATAATTATTTTAAAAAAATATTTTCTACAAATATAATTACAAAGAAAAAAACAAATATAAAAATTAAATTTTCAAAAAAAGGTGAAACAAAAAGTATAGTTTAAATATTATAATCTAGTTTCTATTATTTTCCGTGCTCTTTTTGTAACTTTGCATTTTATTTAAATAAAACAGTTTGTTAATAAACAAAAAATATCATATAATTTGTAATAGATGGTAGCTCGTATGTACACAAAAACTTGATTTTCTTGGTAAGTTGTTACCACAATGCTCGTTTCCTTGGACAATCTAAGAACTTCCTACTTCACCATACACATGTTTTGTGTGCATATATGAGAGAATCCAACTACATTCAACTAATGTACTTGCGATCAACTGGCACCTAATGTCAACAAAAAAAAAATCAGTCACGTAACCCCACACGTGTGTGCGACTAAAAAACCAGAGATATGGTTTGGTATGGACCTTATCACAGTGACCTTCACACACATAATATCCATGTGTATGTCTCAACCAGAAACATTGTTTGGTTTGGTAAAGTTCATGTTTTATTGTTTTCTATCATCCTAAAGAGAACCACCACAAGGAAAAAAAAAGAGAGAGGAGTTTTTGGGTGGTGTGGTTGACTAGTCTCAGCTAATGATCATCTTGTTGAAGAACTCAGCTTGCTCAGGGAAGAACTCTAAAAGCTCATCTTTGGTTACCCACACAAAGTCTTCGCAGTTACTTATGTTGTATTTCGATGCTGCCACTACACTGCATTTGAAGAAGAACCTCTACACAACAGCAAAAAACGAAGAAGAGAAGATTCAAAGAGTCCATCAAAACGAACTAATCAATAAGCAATTTTTATTTCTCACTCTCAGAGGAGCTTTACCTTGAAAGATGGCATATCAGGTGTTTCTTCAGTAGGTTGAATAGCCATGTGAGCCATTGGAGCATTTCCAACGAAGTACGTGTGAGTTAGGTCTCCCAAGACTGACTTCAAAGCAGATTCAGCACACTACAAAAATTACCAAACCTTTACTACATAAGCACGAGAAGAGCTGAAACAGATGGTGTCATAGATTGTGAAACAGAGGGGATGGATATAAAACCATATCACCTTGCGAAGAGTAGGCTCAGAATCGTAGACTTTTTCAGGGAAATGCCAGACAGGTTTGTCACTAGTAGCTCCAAATGGCTTGCCGAAGACCAGAAGATAGAGTTTCTTGTCGAGAGCTCTATATAACGACCTAGAAATTACAGCAAGTTTCCAAGAATAAGCGAAAGAGAAGACAAGTCCATGTTTTTTTTTAAAAGGGTGTGGAAAACTTACTTCCTATCGTTATTCTTGTCAGCCTCTGTAACTCTGGGAGCAGGGACATAGTCCATTTGATATTCACCCTTGGCTCTGTATTCACACACCCAAAGATCAACCAAAGATGGAATTAAAATGTTCATGGAAACATGATTACACTTTTAAACAACTTTTGAACAGAACCAGAAATGGTCACAGGTCCATCACCTTTTCACTATAATATACATCTATGTGCAGATATACTAAAACATTCAGGTTACAATATAACTAAAACACCTATCTACAGACTCCTTGCTTGCTGTAGTCGTAAAGTTTGGAATAATGCATTCGGACACACATGATGATATGATCTCAAAGAAACTGAACAAAACTGAAACTTTCAAAGTGATACAATCTATAATAACATAACATGTAAAAAGTAGTAGGGTAAGGGAATGAATTTTACCTGTTTTTAGCAATGTCCAAGAACTCATCAGGGTATCTACGGCGAAACTGCTGCTGCCAATTGAATCTGCAATAGAGCAAAGCAACCACTAGGTGATACAGATTGTGTAATAAGACAACTCCGAATATCAGAAGTTTTACTTTCGCTCATTCCTAAACCACAATGATAGGAGAAAGACATAAAAAAAGGAGAGGAGGGGCTTTACTTGAACTCCTGAAAAGCGTAAACGTTAGGATCCGGTTTTGGTATCACAACTCGCAGTCTCTCGAAAAGCACCGAAGCTACGATCTTTTCGGATGAGGAGGAGCTCGTGCAATACCCTCGCAGCCTGCTGCTCTCCTCCAAGAGAGGCCTAGCCAGTAGCTGAGATCTCAGTCTCTGCATTTCTCTCTCTCTCTCCCCAAAATGACAACCAAAAAAAAAAAGGAGCAGACTTTGACAAACGGAAGTCGAACAGAGACGGAAACCCAGGGAGTAAGGGTTTTTTAAGTTCTTGGTTTTACAGAACCGGAATCCGGTTTGCCATAATAAAATACAAAAAAAAATGCTCCGTTGCCGGGACTCGAACCCGGGTCTCTCGGGTGAGAGCCGAGTATCCTGACCAGCTAGACTACAACGGATTTTGATTGATGCACTATATAACTATCTCAAGACAATGTATGTACCTCGTGGTGGGGATTCATCACCTGCTTATCAATCTAGTTCCTTCAACTGAGAGGAAAGAAAAGATACTTGTGGTTAATAGTTACCACACAGAAGAACTCTGATTGGTTTAAACAATGAATCAAACTTCAAATAAGAAGAATCTTTACAGTCTAAACAAAAAGAAGCTGAATGTATGATTGAGTCCTTTTACACTATCTTGGTAGGTGCGGTTGTGATAATTAGCTGATTATGTCGATGGCACCGGGTAAAACCTGAAATTTTCTAGGTAGAAACCCAAGATGTTCTCCATCTGACTGAACATAGATGCTTCCACTCTCTGATATCTCCTCTACTTCTATACTTTGTACACTACAATAATAAACCCACTTAAATGATGTGACTTTTCAAGGCGCTAAAGACATGTACAGAACAGAATGTTGAGGAAACAGAAGAACAAATCTGACCTTCTCGAGCTCACATTGTTAACCGAGAGATGCGTCCCATTGTATAGCTTATGAAGCTTCAGTATGAAATCATACCATTTGAAGTCTTGAAGAACCACAACCTGCAGACAAGTGTATGAAGGTCAAAACCTATTCACATTGAGATCTAATAATCAATGGTATCGTCTCACCTCAAGGTTTCCATTTCCAGGGACAGCATTGGGAGTGATTTTCATTCCTCCGCCAAAGTACTTAGCATTTCCAACACAGAGAGCAGTGACTTGTGGATATACTTCCCATTCACCTCCATTGACCTGAGGATATAACACGATGCTTTCAAAATTACTTTCTATGGTGAAGAAGAGATTCTGCAGAGATTTTTCAGTTTACCTTAATCCTCATATCTCGATTGTGATGTCCCATAAAAGCTTGAAGAGCACCGATTACATAGCACAAGTTTCCAAATTTCTTGTACTTTGAAGCGTAAAAGCCTGCCTTTGCACTCCTGCAAGTGATGACCAAAAAGAAAAAATTTCAACCAAGGAGGCAAACCAAATAATCAAACAGAAAATTTCACAAATATGCCCCTTACAAATGAACATCAGCAACGTTAATGAAGTAATGTGAATCCCTTCCTTCCTGGTCGATAACACCGACATCAAACCGTGATCGTATCCCTGAATATTGCAGAATATGTGATTTCATATGAGATATAATTACACATCAAGTCCTAACTCCTCGAATGCATTGAGTGGAATACCTTTAGCAATGCGCTCCACAGCTTCACGAGGATCATTGTTCCTAATAAAACGCAGAAAACCATGATAATATTACTCAAAGATTGTCTCAACATAAATTTCAGACAGAAGTTGCAAAAACTAACCAACCAAATGTCCTAGCAAAATCCGAACCAGTACCTAACGGAATCAGCTGCAAAACAAAAAAAAAGAAAAAGAAAGATGGACTGAAGCTGTAACTTCGCAAGATGTACAAAAATTAAGAAAGAAAGGTATGATTCAAGCAACTCACACCAAGTGCAGCCGAATGGCCAGCTTCGCTATTGAGATTACCAACAGGTTTCCCCTCCCAAAAGAAACCATTAACAACCTGTCAATCAAAAAAGATAGCTAAAATGTTTAAGAAGTCAGTTCTAGGCTAGAACTTGTAGCAAACAAAGATTTTCAGTTTCTACCTCATGCAATGTTCCATCACCTCCAACAGCAATGACAGCATCTGCACCATCCCTAATAGCCTGATAGAGACAATAGGATGATAAGAGAATACATAACTCATCAAAGCGATGTGTAACAACATTTCACTGACACTTACCTCTCTTGTAATGTCAATGGCATGAGAAGGACCAGATGTTAAGGACTCACATATCTAAGAGGAAACAAACAACACAACATTATCATGAAAGCAAAGAAGGAGATGGCATCATCACCAACACATTGAATAAAATAAAATAAAAACTCACATTACAGTCTTTACCAAGACGAGATTGAAGGTAAGGAAGCAACTTCTTCCATTCCTGAGCTGTTCTACCATTTGCTCCTAATTCAACCAAGATAAACCTCGAGATTGATTCTCATATAGAAATGATCACTTTAAAGCAATTCAATCGTTTCTTCGTCCACTGAGTAAGTAATAGGGATAACACACACCTTGAGGGTTCACGACGAAAACGAGATCACGGAGGCGGGAGGAGGAGGAGACGGCGGTAGCACCACCACCATCACCAGTACAATGGGTGATGCGAACAGAGGAAACACGGTGATGTGCCCTAAAGAGCGAAGGTTGCTTCGCCGTGTAAGAGCGATTTGAAATGCAGAAATTGGTTCGTAGCATTGTTATGGTTGGCAACTCGGCTCCGGGAGACATCATCGCCGTTATCAAGTTCGTCGACTCGACGCTTGCAGAGACATTCTGTCTTAGCTAGAGACTTTTCTTAAAGTTTATGGGCTGATCTTGGGCTTAATCATTATGGCCCGTAAATCATTCTGGTGAAGATCACTAGACTAGTCCTACACTCTTTGTCAAAGATGTGGGGTCGATACTTTTGCCGACCGGTGTGGTTATTGTGGGGCTCCAACATAACTACAGGCTGTCAAATGGACTTTTCAGCCCCGTTTACGCAATACTTTGAATTTGTTAAACCTTATGTTTTGACTCAAACTTCTCGTAATCTAATGAGCCTCACATTTTTTAAGCAACCTGGTAAAATAAACGTGATCCAAAAAATTAGTTTTGAAGAAACCATTAATCTTCAAATTTTCCAAATTTGTAATACGAACAAATTTTTCATTTTTTTCAAATTACTCAAAACAGAAGTCTGTAGAACGTGGTATTACATAATTGATAGTTTTAGCCGTTAGATTTGGTTTTATAATTAAAAAAAAAACAAAGACTTAACGCTAATGGCTTGTTTTATAATCCCACGAAACCTCTCGTTTCGGCCTTTCCAAAAAGATTATTTATTAGCCGTCCAATTTCTATAATAGTTTTTTTAATTCTATCCCCAGAGCTGTGAAATAATCAAACGTAACCACCATTCATAGCCGTACACGTGTAAGTTTCCAAATTGTGCTTTACACCGCAGTACAGTTATCCTTATAAACTGACGTCGGAGACCTCCGCCATAAGTTTTTCTCACCTAAAAAATATTTAATGAAGAATTAGAAGATCATTTCCACGACACTTTACCTGTAATTTCTCATCTCCAGCAACTTTAAATCGGTAAGTTTCCTGGAAATTGAGTTATCTATTAGATGTTTGTTCTTCTGGAAACTAAGAGTTCCCTGCTCGATGTAGATTTTTGTGTGGAAAATTAGTTTCTAGGGTTCTTCGAATCTCTTATTCGATGTAGAGAACCTGAGCCTAAGCTCAGGAGAACGAAGACGAGAGAGACGATAAAGTTTGTTATATTGATGTGACTTAACGTTCTGTTACAACGATATAGAGTTTATATACTATTATTAATACCCGGTTTATTATTCTAATAACCAACATGGTTAAACCGGTTCCGGTTATTCTATATATCCCAATACCCCCCCCTCAAGATGGAAGGAACAGCTTGTGAATTCCCATCTTGAGCATGAGTCTCGCAAAGATACCAGGTTGAACAGCTTTAGTGAAGAGATCTGCAAGCTGGTTATCTGTACGAACATGGAGAGCTTTAAGAAACCCACTGAGTATCCTTTCACGAACCACATGACAGTCATTTTCAATATGCTTAGTGCGTTCGTGAAACACCGGATTGGAGGCAATGTGGAGAGCCGACTGGTTGTCACAGAAGAGTGTAGCTGGAGATACAGGTGGAGACTTGAGATCGTTAAGTAAAGCGGTCAACCAGATCAGTTCACAAGTAGCATCGGCCATTGAACGGTACTCTGCTTCGGAGCTGCTTCTGGACACTGTAGGTTGTTTCTTCGATCTCCAAGATATGAGTGAGTCACCTAAAAACATACAATAACCAGTGACTGATCTTCGGGAATCTGGACAGGATGCCCAATCGGCATCAGAGAAACCAGTGAGACGCACTGAAGAAGAAGCAGAGTAGAATAGACCCTGAGCTGGATCATTCTTCAAGTATCTCAAGACACGAGTAGCAGCTTGAAGATGAGTTGTACGCGGCTTTGACATGTATTGACTTAACTTGTGGACGGCATAGGTGATGTCTGGACGAGTATGAGTCAAATAGAGAAGTCTGCCCACGAGTTTCCTATACACTGAAGCATCTGTCAAAAGATCACCATCAGTTTCTGAGATTTTCTGATTAGGATCAAGGGGAGTAGACACCGGTTTGCACCCAAGAAGACCAGCATCAGCAAGTAACTCAAGAGCATATTTCCTCTGATTAATAGAAATGCCAGTCTCATTCCTCGCAATTTCAAAGCCTAAGAAATATTTAGCCTGACCCAAATCACGAAGTTTGAAAGCTGCCTGTAGTACTTCTTTAAACGCAGTAATACTAGCATCATCACTTCCCACAAGCAAAATGTCATCAACGTATACCAATATAGCCAAGAAATCTGTCTCTGAGCAACGCACAAATAATGAGTGATCAGAGTGAGTTTGAGTGAAACCTTGACCAATGATAACAGAAGTGAGCTTTTGATTCCATTGTCGGGAAGCTTGCTTTAAACCATAGAGTGATTTATGAAGCTTGCAGACCGAGTTGGGAGGCACTTGTTTACCAGTAAGTTCAGTGTAACCTTGAGGAAGTACCATATATATGTCTTCATCCAAGTCACCATTCAAAAAAGCATTACTGATATCAAGCTGTATAATAGACCAATTTTTGATAGCTGCCAGAGCGAGTAACAAGCGAAGAGTACCCAACTTAGCAACAGGAGAAAAGGTATCCAAATAATCAAGTCCCTCAAGTTGTGTATAACCTTTGGCTACCAATCTCGATTTCGGTCTTTCAACAGTGCCGTCTGCATTAAATTTGTAGGTGTGTATCCATTTACAACCAACAGGATGTTTACCCGGTGGAAGTTCACAAACTGACCAAGTTCCAGTTGATTCCAAAGATGTCATCTCAGATTTCATGGAGCCATTAAACTCCTCAGATAGAATAGCCTCATGAAAGGTTTTAGGAGGAGAAACAGTGGTTATCCCAATGACAAAACGTCTATAAGAAGGTTCAAGGTGATCATAAGATAGGACAGCTGAAATAGGGTAGGTAGTAGTGTTTGTTGGATGGGAAGGGGATGGTCTAGAAGGATCTAATAGGTAACAATGATATTCATCGAGGTAAGTAGGGGCTCGTGTCTGTCTCTTAGCTCTAGTTACTGGAATATAACTTCCTGATGGCGCGGAAGAAGAAGAAGAGGATGAAGAAGAAGAGCTAGAAGGAGCAACAACGTCCTCTGAGGAAGGCATCTCTGTGACTGGGACATTAGTGAAGTGATCAGGTTGAAGATGATCTTGACTCAAATCAAAGAAGGCTGGAAAAGGAGAATCAGGAACAGGAAGAGGTAATACATCTTGCGAGAAGAAAGAAGAATATTCTGAGGAAGATGTATTAGCAAATGGAAAAACAGTCTCATGAAATATAACATTTCGACTGATACTGATAACTTTGGTTTCAAGATTCAGAACTTTATAACCCTTGTATCCTTGAGGATATCCAAGAAAGACAGATGGTTCAGCCCGGGGTGAGAATTTATGACGATCTTTAGAATGGGTAGAAGCAAAACAGAGGCAACCAAAGACTTTTAGGTGGGTGTAATCGGGTTGTTTAGATGTGAGAAGTTCAAATGGGGTTTTATTGTCAAGTAAAGGAGATGGTGTACGGTTTATGAGATACACTGAGGTTAAGATACAATCTCCCCAATGTTCTAGAGGTATTTTGGATTGAAATAGGAGAGATCTTGCCACATTTAAGATATGTTGATGTTTTCTCTCCACAACAGAGTTTTGTTGTGGAGTGTATGGGCAAGAGAAGTAGTGATGAATGCCTTTGGTTTTAAGGAGAGAAGTGAAAGCAAGTTCAGGGGCATTATCTGAACGAATTGCTTTGACAGAAGCATTGTATTGGGTTGAAATGTATTGAAGAAATTCAGGAAAGATTTGAGAAACAGAGCTTTTGTTTTGCATAAGATAAACCCATGTAACTCGAGAACAATCATCTACTATTGTCAAGAAGTACTTGAAGCCTTCAACAGTAGGAATATGAAATGGACCCCAAGTATCAATATGTATTAGATCAAACGGGTTTTTAGACATATTGTTTAAAGAAGAATAAGATAAACGCTTCTGTTTGGCTAAAGGACAAATGGTACAAAGAGATTCATGATCATGTTTAAAAGGAAACTGAAGAATTTTTGAAAGATAAAGAATTTTCTGAGGAGATGGATGTCCCAGTCGCTGATGCCAAATCAAAGAAGACGTTGTTGAGGAAGAATGAATATTTGAGATAGGAGTTGAATTAGGAGCATCAAGGATATACAGATTCTGACGCAAATCACCCTTCCCAATCGTGGAGGCCAGAATATGCTCCTGAAGAAGAAAAGGATTATGAGGAAAGATATAACAAGAAGTGGAAGAAAAGAGAACTGAAATGGAACTGTTTTTGGTTAAAGCACTGATGCTTAGAAGATTGAGAGTGAATTTAGGAACATAGAGAACCATGTGAAGAGTAAGCTCAGAAGAAATATGAATGGTTCCACAAATGGTGACAGGAATCCGCGTGCCATCAGGAAGTGTAACTGAGGTGTTTTCTATGGTTTCAGTTTTAGTAAAGAGATTCAGATCACAGCAAACATGACAACCCGCCCCAGTGTCTATAACCCAAGAACTAGGCTTAGAGGTAAAACCAGTGGATGAGATAAGATAGGTTATAGGTTGTGTACCTGATGGTGAGTAAGTATGTGGAATAAGATGAGGTTGTGGTTTAGAGGTTGAGGCTGTTCCATCTGAAAGAGTAAAAGTGCTCCCTGAAACCTGAGAGACGTTGCTGAGAACCTCACGGGGTTTGGTGTTCAAAGCCTTTAGAAACATCTGTATTTGATCAGTTGTGACATTCCCCAAGTGAACTCCCTGTTGGTCATGCATAGATATATCACCAGAGTCTCGAACCGTGAGACTAGCCACATTTTCTTGACGAGGTGGCCAAGATTGTTGTGGTTTCTGAGTAGAGTTAGCTGCAGGTGGTTTGTTAGAACCAGGAGGCTTGTATCCAGGAGGATAGCCATGAAGTTTATAGCAGCGATTCACAGTATGTCCAGCCACTCCGCAATGAGAACACATAGGACGACCTCTTCCTTTGTAAGCAGGATTATATGCTGCCACAGTTTGATCTGAAGCATTCACTGCAGGAGAAGTCTGAAATGTAGCAGGAGTGGTTTGGGATTGCTTCATGGATCTTTGTCTTTCCTCCTGAGATATCAGATTGAAAACTTTAGAGATAGCAGGCTTTGGCTCCATCATGAGTATTTGACCCCTTGTAGCTGTGAAAGAGTCATTTAATCCCATTAAGAATTTCAGAACACGATCTTGTTCATCTCTGGAAACAAGTCGTTTCATATTGGCGCAATCATTCTTTCCACAGCAGCAAGTGTGAGGACTCTCATGATTCTTGAGCTCTTCCCACAGTTGTTTGAGACGAGTATAGTACTCACTAACATTCTGTGTGCCTTGAACTTCTGAGTATATCTGTTGTTTGATCTCAGCAGTACGTGGTCCATCACTCTGTTTGAATTGATCGTGAATGTCTAACCACATCTGCCGAGCCGTATCAAGGTACATAATACTCTTTGCAATCTGTTTGTCAACAGCATTCACTATCCAGGTACAAACAATATTGTTGCAACGAGTCCATGATCCAAAATCAGGATGAGTATCATCTATTTCTGGATAGGTTCCGTCAACAAACACAGATTTATTTCTAGCTCCTAGTGCCATCAACATAGATCTACGCCAGGTATTGAAGTTCCCTAATCCAGTGAGTTTATCTGAGACGAGAGATATACCAGCGTGATCGGCGACATGAACGTAGAGTGGATTAGAATTTGGATCCTGAAGAGAAGCGGAAACTCGTGGAGATGGATTCGAAGCTGACGGTGGAGTAGAGGCGACGACGTTAGCATATGAAATCGGCATCGATGATGAAGATGATGATCAGAATAGTGAAAATGAAGATCTGAGATGAAGCAAAGTGAATCGGAGAAGATGAAGTCACAAACGTTGAATCTAGAGGCGAATCGGAGCTCAAAACACTCGATTTGTTGTGATTGAGCTCGATCTGTACTCTGATTCGATCACGAGGAAGCGGAAGATACGAGCAAATGCTCTGATACCATATTCGATGTAGAGAACCTGAGCCTAAGCTCAGGAGAACGAAGACGAGAGAGACGATAAAGTTTGTTATATTGATGTGACTTAACGTTCTGTTACAACGATATAGAGTTTATATACTATTATTAATACCCGGTTTATTATTCTAATAACCAACATGGTTAAACCGGTTCCGGTTATTCTATATATCCCAATATCTCTAAAGATTGAAACTTTATTCTCCGAATTGCTGAGCTTCAATTGTTAGATTAAGAACTATATCAATTGATTATGGTTTGTTTCCATGTGGGTTTCTCATAATAATCATAATAAATCTGAAAGTTTAGTTTTTTTATTCAAAGATCTTCAAAGTTGTCATTTTTTTTTTTTGATACTGTATCATCTCTTCGTTGTTTCAGTGTCTAGCAAAATGAGCAGAGCACAAGATCCACCGCGAGGTTTCTTCCCATTTGGGAACCCCTTTCGCATGCTATCCCCAAAGAGCTCAGCTTTATCACCGTGGCTACTCTCTCTACTGAACGGCTTCGAGTTACTTTTAGCAGAGAGGCTAAAGAAACTCATGCCTAAGTCCAAAGACGACATCCTCACTCTATCCTGGATGAAGCTAGCTATGGAGTCGCTCTGCGAGACTCACAACAACATCAACACCCTCATCACCGACCTCCAGCTCCCCGTCTCCGACTGGGAAGAGAAATGGGTCGACGTCTACCTCGACATAAGCGTCAAGCTACTAGATCTCTGCAACGCCTTTAGCTCGGAGCTCACGCGTCTCAACCAAGGAGATCTCTACCTTAAGTGTGTTCTGCATAGTTTACAGTCTGGTTCTGGTGAGAAGTATCTCCAGGCTCGGTCTTCTCTCGATAGCTGGAGGCAGCATGTTAATGCCAACAACAACGCTAGAGTCGAAAACTGCCGTGCGGTTTTAGACTCTCTTGTGAAGTCTCTGAGCTTGCCTAAGGTCAAGAACTCTCCTAAAGGGAAAGTTCTGATGAGAGCTTTCTACGGTGTGAAGGTTCAAACGGTTTATATCTGCAGTGTATTTACCGCGGCCTGGTCTGATTCCACCAACGATCTTTTCGATTTAACCGTCTCTGATAAACCGCTGTGGGCTAAGGATTTCGCTGATATGCAGAGTGTTGTGAACGCTGAGATCAGAGACTTGTTATCTTCGGGTAGGAGTACGATTCTCAAAGAGCTGGAGAGGGTTGATGCTAGTGTGGAGAAGCTTTACCCGATGATACAAGACGGTGTTGATCCTGTTGAAGATGAAACTTTTAAGGACTATGTGATGGAGCTGGGGACGCAGGCTGAGAAGTTGTCTCGAGGGTTAGATCAGTTACTAGAGGAAGTTGACAGTTTCTTCAAAATGACTTTAAGCGGAAGAGATGTGTTGCTATGTAATCTTAGGTCTAGTGACTCATTCTCTGGCGATGCAAATGTGGAGTAAGAGTAAACAAGTGTAAGCCTGACAAGAAAGGCAGAGTCCAGGTCTCTGAAAGTGTGCGTCTGTTGAGCTTTGTCTCTTTGGTCTAAGTGTGTTGGTCTTGTCTGTACTGATTGAAATCAATACATACAAATTATATAAAACTTCTGTTTGACTTAAAAAGATATAATCCTTGCAATTAGTAGTAACAAATGAAATTTGCAATATTGAGCTAAGGAGTGACTCTCTCTACTTCTCGTGACCATATATACACGTATGTGATCTTTCATGTTCTTTAGAGTCACGGGTCACTTGAGAGATCTTTTACAGTTGAGAAAAGCTTCTTTCTATTCACATGGTTTTAAATGTCTTCAAGAGAGACCTTAAACTTCAACAAAGGCCCTTGTTCTTGGTCTGATTCATTGCATCATCATGTCTGGAGAATCGAGCTCTTGCTCTACAGATCATTGCATCAAAGTGGTACCAACACACGGAGGCCGTTATATTCAGTACAACGTTTATGGACAACTCTTTGAAGTTTCCAGAAAGTATGTCCCTCCTATCCGTCCCATCGGTAGAGGCGCCTGTGGTATCGTCTGGTAAAGCTCTCTTCTGATATCTTTGTTCTTGATCATCAATCATCAACGCCTTCTTCTTCTTTTGAATGTTCATTTGGCTCTTGATTCTTGAGTTTCAGTGCTGCGGTGAACTCAGTGACTGGAGAGAAAGTGGCTATTAAGAAGATTGGTAATGCTTTTGATAATATTATCGATGCTAAGAGAGCTCTACGTGAGATCAAGCTTCTAAGGCATATGGATCATGAGAACGTAAAACCTTTAACCTTCAATCAATCTGAGTAAAACAGAGGATACTCTGTTTCCTCTGTTTTTTTATTTCGCTTTTAATCTCCAATCAATCTGATCTACAAGCTTCGGTTTGATTCTTCAGGTCATAGCCATCAAAGATATTGTAAGACCACCGCAAAGAGACATCTTCAACGATGTGTACATTGTCTATGAGTTAATGGACACTGATCTCCAGCGTGTTCTCCGTTCTAACCAAACCTTAAGCCATGATCAGTGTCGCGTAAGTCTGATCTGTGATCTTATGGGAACTCTCTGATCTGATCTTTACTAACTTTATCTTCCCTTTTTTTTCAGTTCTTTGTGTACCAGCTCTTAAGAGGGCTCAAGTACGTGCACTCGGCCAACATACTACATCGTGATCTAAGGCCGAGCAACGTGCTGCTTAACTCCAAACACGAGCTTAAGATTGGTGATTTTGGGCTTGCGAGAACGACTTCAGACACGGACTTCATGACTGAATATGTTGTTACCCGCTGGTACAGAGCTCCTGAGTTGCTTCTTAACTGCTCGGAGTACACCGCAGCGATCGATATTTGGTCTGTTGGTTGCATACTCGGCGAGATCATGACGGGACAGCCTTTGTTTCCTGGCAAAGACTATGTTCATCAGCTTAGGCTTATCACAGAGGTAAACAAAACAAAACATCAGTTTTAACCATGTCTGAAAAAACTGCAACACTCTTCACTAAAAAAATACACTTTGTTGAAACCAGCTTGTAGGCTCTCCAGACAACTCCAGTCTTGGTTTCCTTCGCAGCGACAACGCAAGAAGATACGTGAGGCAACTGCCACGATACCCTAAACAACAGTTTTCTGCTAGGTTTCCGAAGATGCCCTCTTCCGCTATCGACTTGCTAGAGAGAATGCTCATCTTTGATCCAAACCAGCGCATCTCAGGTAAAACCTACAACACACAACAAAACATGCATGCATGAAGTCTTTTTCATTAGACTTGTCTCAATATTTTTGTCTGTTGTGTATAGTCGATGAAGCTCTTGGCCATGCTTATCTATCACCGCACCACGACGTGGCGAAAGAACCTATCTGTCCAACTCCTTTCAGCTTCGACTTCGAGCACCCTTCATGCACGGAAGAACACATAAAGGAGCTTATCTACAAGGAGTCTGTCAAATTCAATCCTGACCATTGAGACATGAAATAAAATCATGTTTGGTGATGATGATTCCTTTCAAGCCTCTCTGTTTTTTCTTTTTTAATCTAAACTTGTTTTTTTTGGTTGAATAATTGCTATGATGATGATGATACACACACATACATTGATATATTTATCTCTATGTCTAAGTAACAGCAGAGCTTCACTTTCTTTATATCAGTTTCTTATGAATCATATAGTAATAGTAATAACTAATAACAGAGCACCACCAAATCATACATAGACTAGAAAGTCTCTGTCTTTCACCTCTTTTTCAATCTATAGTCTTTTGTAGTTTTGTCAGGTTTGCACATCTTATTTTTAGACGTGATTAATTAGTTTTGATAAGAGATAATTAATTAATTTAAGTTGATGTTAATGTGTAGTTAACTAGTTATGACTTGTCTCTGACCAACACGTAATAAACTAGTAGTATTCATGTCCAAGGAAATCTTAAAAACCAAATACAACATCGCATCTGTGTGGTGTTAACCACGTCCAAGTATTACATCAAAACATCGATCACTTAACAACCGTTCGATTAATGTGTGAAGATAATGGCGCGTGATTTAAACTGAAGGAAAGAAAAAAAGAAAAGTAGAGTCAGAATTTGTGTATATTTCGTCAAAGACGACGAAAATTCTCTTGGAATGATGCGTTTTATTCTACTCACATTTTAAATACTCGAAACAACCCTTTAAATCTCAGAGAAAATTTTCACCTACTAATGGCGGAGATTTCAATTGTGAGTTTAACAACTCTCCTCCTCTTCTTTTCCTTCTCACGGTCTTTATCAGTCTCTGGTTCTCTTCAAGATTATGTGTCGGACGACGACAATAATGGAAGCTTCTTCACGGTCTCGAGCTTCAGGTACCCAAAATCCCAAGTCAGTCCCTACGATACTCGTTACATCAGAGGTATCTGTTCCATCTTATCAACAGCTTCCCTTGCTCTTCTTACTATATTTAATTGGTTGGTTTCTTATGGTGATGAGTGAGCTCTGTTTTTTCCTGTACACAGTTGATCTGCCTCCATGGTTCTCATCGTTAAATGTAGCTATTGAATCTGATGTTGACATCGTAAGTTCTTCTTATGCTTTGATTTTCTCTCCAAATTCGATTTAATTGATTGTTTTTTTTTTGGGTAGAGTGCAAAGAGCATCTCGAAGATTTCGAAAAGTCTTCTGCCAGTTATATGCTTCAGAGACGGTAGTCCTCCTCTCCCTGATGCCTCAACCAACGCTCTTAACAGTTTAGGTACGCTTTAAATACATGTAGTTATGCTTCTTTGTCTGAACTTACTATTTTAAGTAGTTATGCTGCTTTGTCTGAACTTACTATCTTAGGAAGTTAAGAAACTGTTTTTTTAATTTAAATATGTTTTGTAGAGCTAGGACGGTTATTCAATGGATCCTTTGAAGTAGGTCAAAATATTGGGATTGCAGAACAATGTTACCCTATGCAGAAAAACATTTCCTTGAGATTGACCAATGAACAGGTAAGTTTTTGAAGATTCCACAAAAAAAAAGAGTTTGTGTTAGGACATTGTTAGATGTTTGATGTTGCTGCTTCTTACAGATACCTCCTGGAGCTTGGTATGTTGGTCTTTTTAACGGAATTGGTGCTACTAGGACTCAAGGAAAAATGGTATGCAATTAAAATTTTGAGTTCCAATCTTTCTGAGTTCATATTATCTCTGATGCATACTCTAATCACTACACAGATTGTTCGTTCCTCGGCGTTTTCATTCAGTGCCAACATTACTGTGGAAGGTTGTAGAACCGCTACCATATGGGGGCCTTCCTGCAACCAGACTATCTATCCACTTTCCTGTTCTCAGTTCGGTAACCAGACAGGAAGTGTCGTTTCTTGCTCTGATTCCTCTCCTAGCTCTTGTCTGACCGGTGTTGAAACAAGGACATATGCTCTAGATGTAGATGGAATAGCTGAGCAATTAGTTATAACGGCATCTGATGTGAAAGTAGATTCTAACGAAAGCTATCTCATGTGTTACGCTCGTTTTGGAGCTATTGCTTCAAAGACTCTACATGACTATGCTGGTGATATACACAAAGTTGCTTTAGTTATTCACAAACCAAAAGCTGGTCGATGGTATATTGCCACGAATGCTAGCTCCAAGGTCTGCTTTTCGATGAACGTTAAGGTGATAGGGTGTCCCATGGGTAAAGCAGGACCAAACTGTGTGCAGCAAATCTACATGCTTCAGGTAACCTTTAGTAAAATGCATTTTGATTATGTCAAAATTCAAGATTGAGCTCTATACTTATGATCATGGTTCTAAAAATTAGTCTACAAAGCAAATAGGTCATTACCGTAATGATTTTATTAAAATCCGATTTATACAATTCAAAGCGGTTTAAATCTGTCTAAACCATTCTAAATCAGTTTAAATAAGTTAAATTAAGTAATAGTGTGTTAGTACACATCCATAAATTTGTCTATATTTTTTTTCTTCGTTTTGTATATCTAATTTTAATAATTCATCAATCTATAACTAAACTCAAAAGCTAAAATATTTTTTATAGAAAATAAACTATATAAAACCAAAAATAAATCAATATTTAGTTTACGTCTAACTCGTAAGCCTGAATATTTTACATAGTTGCTAGTACTTTACAAAACGTCTTAGTTACCGAACTAGCAATTTTTCGAATATTGCTTATGACATTGTTAATCATGATGCATTTTATGCAGGCAGTGATGAGGAAAGAATCATTGACACCTTTTGAATCATACTATTTGCCGGTCAGTGACGCTACACCTTCAGGCTCGAGCATTAACTTTCCCCTGGAATCAAACACAAGCACGTGGACTTATTTTCTCATGAACATCCCTCAAGGAGGAGCTGGTGGTCATATCCACTTCAGGTTAACATCAGATTCCACGTTACAGTATGAAGTGTATCTTAGATTTGGTGGACTGCCCACTGTTGATGACCATGATTATTATTATGTGAATCGAACGAGTGCCAGCCGCTCGATGTTCTTCTCACTGAATAACTCTAGCCAAGAAAAAGTTGATTTCTACATCTTGTATGCTCGAGAAGGAACGTGGTCACTAGGGTTAAGGCGGCTCAGTGACTCTACTGGTGCTGCTGCCGCAGCCTCTAAAGATCCACCTACTCTTGTGTCTCTTTCTCTTGAAAGGTGCCCCAGAAAGTGTTCCTCTCATGGGACTTGCAGATATGCTTTTGATGCTAGTGGATTGACATCCTACAGCTTTTGCTCTTGTGACCGAACTCATGGAGGCTTTGACTGTGGCATTGAAATTGTATCACACATAGGACATATGATTCAGTCTATTGCTCTCATCGCATCAAATGCAGCGGCTCTTTTGCCAGCTTACTGGGCTCTTCGACAACGAGTAATTTTCTTATTATACACCTTTTTTAGTTGTGTTCAGCTGCTGATTCATGTCCTAAGCAGGAGTATGCAGAGTGGTTTCTTTTCACATCTAGTGGGATCTCGAGCGCTCTGTATCATGCATGTGATGTAGGCACCTGGTGTGTGTTAACTTACAACGTGTTACAGGTGCGAGTAGTTATTTATCTGTATCTTCTGTGTGAAACTATACGATTGTTACAAGATGTTACATATCTTTTTTTTTTGGTTCAGTTTATGGATTTCTGGCTCTCTTTCATGGCGGTGATTGGTACTTTTGTGTACTTGTCCACGGCTAATGAAGCAGTCAAGAGGACACTATACGTAGCTGTTGCCATTCTCACAGCTTTATTAGCCTTAACTCAGGCAACAAGGTATGTATAACATGTTGGACTGAATTGTTATGATATAATTAGCATTTTAAAATATTATTTTCTTGCAGGGCGTCGAATATTATCATTGTATTAGCAATCGGGTCGCTTGGTCTCCTCTTTGGTTTTTTGGTGGAATTTGTTACAAAGTATAGATCATATTGTGGATCAGCTGCATTTTCATTGACCATGCTCGACAGGTAACATAAAGCAACTATATAGTTATTACAATCTGACAAGTTCTAAGATCGTCGATTTGTGTCATATACTTGTCCTAGGCCGCGGGCAGTGAAAGAATGGTTTAGTAATTTAATGAAGACGGTCAAGAAACGGTTTCGTTGGGAGTTTGTGGCAGCTGGTCTTGTAGCTTTTTACCATGGCAGCCATAAGTTTCAAAGTGGAAACTAGTTCAACCTACTGGATTTGGCACAGGTTTGTGTTGTTTAAATACGAGTAATATAGATTGGTATCACTTTCTGAAATATTTGACAAAATGGAAATGATGTGCAGTATCTGGCATTTGACGATATACACATCTTCCTTCTTCTTCCTCTGTTCGAAGATTGCAACTGTAAATCACGAGAACCAAACCCACCACAGAGCTGACAACTACGAGTTAACAAGGCAAGACTCGCTACCAAGAAACTAATAAAAGCATCAAGATAAAGAGTCTCTTTACTAAATTCTTGAGGTGCTTTCTCCTGTATTTATATTCTATACCAAGTACCAACCAAAGAAGTGTTGGAACAGAACAAAGACATGGTGATGGGTAAATATTCAGGTTGTGTCTGTTTAATATATACACATATACACATAGTGACAGGAAAAGATTGTCCAGTTGTATGTGTATTAGTCCTAGGCAATCTTTTGGTTCGATGAGAGGCTTTGGCAGTTCTTAAAACAATCTCTGTAGTGTTGTTTAGTACTAAAAAGGCTTTAGACAGAAGAGATCAGTCCACAGGTTTTAAAGGCCCAAATTAGAGCCAATAAACGCCTTTTAGAACAAGAAAACCAACATACACACACTAATGGGCCCCTTGGTGGTATGTCATAGGCCTTGGCATATTTTCCGGATTCAAAGATCCGAACCGGTACCAATCCGAAAAATTGAGTTTTGGATTAGATCCAGATATGATAAAATATTTAATTGGGTATGTTTTTATTTATGTTTCAGCTATCGAATCAGATATTACCCGAGATCCAAACAACTATCCAAAAATATATAATTATTAGTTCATCGACTCATTCAACATAATGTAGGTTTTAGTTTGTTCAAGATAATTTTTTATTTTCTCTGAATTAGTCCAAGTCTACTTCTATACAGTATAGTTTTAGAATTATAGTATTTATAGGTCTTAATCTTTTATAGTTGATTCGTTTATTCGGATAAGTATGGTAAGAAAAATACCTATTTCAAATCTATCCGATCTACGGTTATTTCGGATTGAACTGGATCCAACAGATATCAAATCGTGTCTGAACTAGAATTTTAAATTATCCAATTGATATTATTTTTTCTAATTTTGAAATATCCAAAATTCGAAAAATACGATCCGGATCCAAACCGGTAATCCGAATGGTGTATGTCATATGACAGCTAATATCTATGTATATAAAAGTTATAAATTGATGGTGGTATGGGTGTCTCTCTCTCTCTCTCATTTTCCAATACGTTTCGTATATAAAACCGTCGGGCTTCCTTTAATAAACAAAACATTTCTCTTTACATTTCTTCTTATTACCAGCGATAATCCAGGAGAGAAAGGTTAGTGATTTTCACAGAAATTATAAGAGTAAATCTGATCTCTGCAGTTTTTTTCCTTTCCGATTTTCGTTTTGTTTACAATTAGTAACCCTAATTTCGTGGGGGAAAAATAATTTTGATTAGGAATAAGTGTCTGCATCTATGAAAAAAATTGATTTGTGACCCCAACTTTCTTCTTCGGTCAAAAAAAGAAACCTTACAAAAATAGAAAGTAATGGCGGGTCAAGCCCCCCAAAAAAATGCTCTAGTTTTCTTTTTCGATTTCGTGTGTTTCCCGCTAAAATAAAACCCGCCATGGAAGCTCATGGATCTTAACCGTAAGCTTAACGGATTCTTCAGTTCCTAGATCCATTTTGCTTCTCCTTGGTTTATCGTTTCTCTTTGAATCACCTCTTTGTTTGTTTGTTACAGGGGGACTCTGTCAATGGCTGGATGGTCGATGATGGTAGCAGACGAAGGTGACGCCGCCGCCGTCGATTTCAGCAAAACTCCGAAGAAGAATCTCGAACCTAACCACTCTCCCGAAGCCGTCGTCGTTACCTGCTCGGATTTTGAGAACAGTATCGACGAACTCGCCTCCTTGTTCCGAAGCTTACTCGAATCGTTCCTCGTCGAGTTTTGCCCCGCGGATAGTTTCCGACCTCTTCCTCCGATGACCGGCGACGGGAGAGCCGTTGATCTGTTTAATCTTTTCCTCAGCGTGAGTCGCAGAGGCGATGCCGTTTCGTGGGAGGAAGTTGCTCGAGAGTGTGGACTAGGGTTGAGTAACTCGGCTTCTGCGAAGTTGATCTATGTTAAGTATCTCGACGCACTCGCTCGTTGGTTGAACAGAGTTGGTAACGGTAACGATGATGGTGATACTAGCGTTGAGTTGTGTGGAGTCTCGGATGGTTTGATGGCTAGGCTTAAGGATTTTTTATGTGAGGTTAAGAGGAAGTATGGTACTACTGCTTCGAGGGAGTTAGGAGCTGAGCTCAAATGGTTCGTATCAAAAACTAAGAGAGGTTATGATGATGATGATGATAAGAAGGTGGAGAAAGTTATGAGCCTTGACTGCTCTTTTTCGCCTGGGAAGAGGAAACGGGAGTGTCCTTTAAATACATTGAAATGGTTAAGCAAGGCTGCCAAGGATCCATGTGATACTTGTTCTATTGGTTCTTTGCCTGATAGATCAAAGTGGGAAGCTTATGGAAGGGAAGAGCCGTGGAAGGAGCTTCTTCTGTTTAGGGCTTCAAGAACAAACACTGATCCGTCTTGTCAAAAGATTTGGCAGGTGTGTATATATATAGTTATTCATTAGGCAATGATAATGCTTTAACACCTGGTAGTGACTGTGTGAATGTTTTCTCTCTGATTTCACCACTCTTATTCCATGTTTATGCCATTTCAAGTCTTGTGATCATTTGCTTGTACGTTTCAGAAAATCCAGAAGATGCATCCATCTCTGTATGAGGATAGTACTGGACCTAGTTACAATCTGAGAGAGAGACTCAGATTTGATGGGAGTGGCTCGGCTTCAGATAGTTCAGATGAGGAGGATAGACCATGTGCTCGAGTTGGCTCACAGTTTCAGGCTGAGGTACCTGAGTGGATTGGCCTCAACACCGAAAGCGATGCAAAGTGGTTGGGCCCTCGGGTCTGGCCGCTGAGCAAAGAACAAAGCAACAGTAATCTTCTTATCGAAAGAGATCCGATTGGGAAAGGAAGACAAGATCCATGCGGCTGCCAAAACCCAGATTCTGTTCAATGTGTCAGATTCCATATCAACACAAAACGGGAGAAACTGAAACTTGAACTTGGTCCAGCTTTCTACATGTGGTGTTTTGATAGTATGGGTGAAGGTACTCTGCAGTATTGGACAGACTTAGAACTGAAGAAAGTAAAGCTTTTGATGGCATCTCCACCTACACTTAGCCCATCTTTCTTCAGTGAGCTGAAGAGTATCCTTTCTTCAAAGAGCAGAGAAGAGATCGTGAGCTACTATTACAACGTGTCCCTGTTGCAGTTTATAGCAAATCAGAGTAGAATGACCCCTGGTGAGGTAGACAGTGATACTGATCAATACTACAACCTTGCACCAGGGAGTGGAGATCCAACAATGGAAGCAAACACATCTCAGAAACCTGTCCTGCTTACACCTAAGAAAAAAAGGGCGTCGATAGAGAGGAGAGGTAGTACTAGTCCCATTTTTGTCCATTCCTCTTGCTGGAGGCATATATTGTCATTGAAACTGCTTTAAACTCGTTGGGGGAAGGGTTCATCAATCAGTCAAATCAGCTCTGCAAATTCTGGTTTTTATTTTCTGAGGCAGATACTGCCATCTCTCCATTATTTTGATGATGCTACTGGAGTATTCTTTTGTTTTTCTTTTGTGGTTGGCATTGCTTATAGGCTTTGTCAAAGCCTGATGAGTACAGTAAAATTTCGGATTAGTTTGGTGAATACAACAAAGGGAAAATGTAATTGCTATTTGTTTGTTTCCAGTGGAAAAAAAAATTATGAAAGGACTTTGCGATTTACCTAATTTGATTTTGACTACATAATAGTATAATATCATACCTAATATTATGATAAGATACCGTAGAAATTTTACAAATTAATATTTGATAAATTAATAAACATTACAAATTAATATATTTTTTAAATTTCAAGTTTAAAAATATGACATAAATCGATAAAATAATAAGATAACAACCTTTAAAAAAATTAATGTAAATATATGATCTTATTAAAATTATAAATTAATAACTTTTATGTATATATTTTTTTATAGATCATAAATCCTATGAATCAACTAGTATATTATTTGTTTTTTTTCCTACAATGGAATTATTTTATATTTTTTGAAAAGTTAATATATTTTGATGAGATTTAGTAAAATTATATCTAAAACCATATTTAAAATCTATGAAATATATTTTATATACATTAAACAATAAAATAAAACCAATATAAATGTAAAATTTCAAATAATTAAATAATGTTTATACACTAAATATCAAATATTTTCCTATTTTAGATAAAAATATATATCGAACTAGAAAATCTAAAAAAAAATAAACTTTTGTAAATTAATAACTCTATAAACTTCCTTCTTGATGCCTTGAACGAGCGCTTTGATGGTATTGAGTTATGAAGATGCTGAGATCCTCAACTATATGCAGTCGCAAGACGTTACCTAAGGAAGTTTGAGTATGATGAGACCGAAATTTCAAAATTTCGAAGACAAGTGGTAAGAACCGGACAAAACATTGGACATTAGACAAAAATATATATCGAACTAGATAATCTAAAAAAATAAACTTTTGTAAATTAATAACTCTATAAACTAATAAAATACCACAGTCTCGATATTATTAATTTATAGAATTTTTACTGTATTTCTTGAAAACTTTATATTAGCTCGCTTTATTTAAAGAACTCACACGAGCTAAATTAAACTCACGGATCACTTATTTGGTATAATCACAATGTACTATAGCAATACTTAGTAGCTAAAACCAGTTTATATATTGACTTAGATGATATTACCTAGATTTTGGTAATTTGAAATGGTATAGAGTATTGGTTGACCCACTAGTAAATTGCATAATTTGGGCAAAATGTCTGCGCATAGAAGAACCCAAAAAAAATTGTGGTCATATTAGGCACATCAGTGCATGTGACATTCATAGTTCTATTTAAATTCAATTCTTGAAATGAATTGTGAAGTATTTAGGCACACTAGTTCTTGGGAATATGTAATATTTCCTATTTGGATAGATACGGTTGTATAGTTTTATCTTATTTCATTAGATTAAGATCTTTAATATGTATAAATATATAGCCTTATGGTCAATGAAATACAAGTTGAACATTACTGAGGTCTTTGATATGTATAAATATTAAGACTAGTAATTAGCAATGTTGTTTGGTTTTGCTAAACTGATAAATTGGAGTGAATATTAAGGTAATCAATGTTGACATGTAAATATATATCTTTAATTTTAAGAAAGATATCTAAACTTATTGTCTTCGTACCTTGTAAAGTTGTAAATTTAACGAAACGCTTTAAAAAAAATTCATATTCGAAATATCATTCAATACTTAAAAAGATGTTTGTAATATATGTCAAATCATTATACTTAGAAAATTGTAATGGGTTGTAAAAGCTGACAATTGTCAAGAAAATGTATGACATGAAATATTGTATTTCTATTGATTCTTTTTTTTTTACCATTCACAAATAATTTTTGATATATATGGAATACATACAATTTCTCTTCATTCCTCTTTGTATAAGGACAATAAAAGAAAATATTTCCCACTTGTTTTGGCAATAAATAAAATGGAAAATAATAGGATTGATATATATATATAGATATATATATATATATATATATATATATATATATATATATATTCTATTAATTTGAACTGAAATTATTCAAAAAATCAACATTCACAGCAAAGTAATATTTTTATTGAGTCTTCCAGGTTTAGACTATTGCTTTTGTTATATATATGGGAAGTTATTCTACTCATCTAACTTGATACACGACAAAATTTATATAGCGAGAGCTACACATTTTCTTTACAATTTTTGAAAGATACTTAATGCATCATCACACACATAAATTAAAATAGAAAATAACACAATTATTTCGTATATGATTACTAAATATCATGTCAAGTTCAAGAAACACTAGAAAATAAATCAATTGTTTGTGTGTTCATGTATAAGATATGTAGAGAGAAAGATAGAAAATCTGATAATTTATTTAAAAATAGAATGATTTTTTTTTGTTCATATTCTATTTCCATTTCACTTTGGAGTAAACTATGGAACGGGAAATAAAATACTCTAATGTTTATAAAAAATGCTTAATCATATTTCATAGTTTTTTAAAATAGTTTCCAGATTACATTATTGAAAATATTCATTCCTTTGTTTGTTACCATTTCATGACCCATTCCATCTCTTCAATTATTTCTTTTTATTATTATTTTTTTCATTCCATTTATATTCATTTTCTCAATAGTTTCTGTTGTTCCAGTAAAGCCACCAGTCAGTCAAAGCCATAATGTTGTAGTATACATTCAAAGCTTCATTTGTTAATGGATAGGACAATGAATTAGCTAGCACTGAACATTTTATCTATTAAATTTAATTCGATTTGCTATCCTTTTCGATTCGTTTCGAAAATTCGGGATATCCGTAAACTTTCGAAGCAAAACAAATAATAAAATTTATTATCCGTTGAAATCGAAGCAAATCATAAATATTAAAATTTTGGGAAGCGGATATCTGATCCGATCCGACAATATATAAAATACATCTATATCTTGATTATATTTAAAGTTTTAAATGTATAAAACTATATAATTATTATACTAACATATGATTTGACAAATTCTATTCATATTATTACTTAAAAAAGAGTATCACATAAAAGGAAAAGAAAAAGGTTATGACAATTAAAGTTATGACTATTATAACTTTCTAAAATTTTTTGTATTAATTATAATTGTTGACTAAGTTTTAAAAAAATTTACAAAAATATTTAGATTCACTACTTTTCTAATTTGTATCTTATATATCATGCAAAAAAATATTTTTTAAAATAAATTTATATCGAATTTTAAGATTATTTGTATTAATCAAAACAGATGAGATATCTATAAGTATTGGTAAATTTCTACAAATATATATTTATTTTCCGGATATTTTTCTAAAGCAAAGCAAATAAAATTTAGATATCTATAACACGAGACAAATCACAAATATCTTAAAAAAAATCTGAATATCATAACTGTGTCCAAGCTTAGGATTAATTAATTTATTAATCGTTGTTGTTAAGGGTCTTACGGCAAGAGTAAAGTAAATTTTAAAAAGCAAAAGAGGGAAAAGGATAAAAGATGTAAGGCAAATAAAGTCCCCATTTTATATGATCTTTTTTTCTATTACAATTTTCATTTTCGAATCTTTTCTCTCTCTCTCTCTCTTTGAAACCAGAATCTAGAAAAAAGAAGAAGAAGGAAGGGAGAAGAATCATCGGGGGGCATGGCTTCGCCGAGCAAACGCCGAGAGATGGACATGATGAAATTGTATGTGCTCTCAAATTTCTTCCACTTGAATCGAATTCATCTCTCGATTTGTCTCTTTATGGATCCGATGATGATGATTGTTTCTTTATTGTGTAAATTGGGATGGGACAGGATGATGAGTGATTACAAGGTGGATACTGTCAACGACGATTTGCAGATGTTCTATGTTACTTTCCATGGCCCCACTAACAGTAATCCTCTTTGTCTTGTTGTTTGTGCTTACAACCTACTCGTTGAAATGCCTTTGCGAACAAAACAAATAATAAGAAGAAGAGTCTTCCGTATTCGTATTCACCATAGAACTTAATTGAGATTACATGAAAGTCTTTTAAGTGTCCCTATCTTTATTGTTGTTGTTGTGTGTGAGTGTGTTTGAAGGTCTATATGAGGGAGGTGTATGGAAGATCAAAGTCGAACTTCCTGAAGCTTATCCTTACAAATCTCCTTCTGTTGGTTTCGTTAACAAGATTTATCACCCCAATGTTGATGAATCGTAAGTCACCAATAATATAGCTCTTAATCATTTTCAAAATGTTGAGGATCTATCTCGCGCATATCTAAAACTATATATGCTTTTAATGTTTTTGTGGCAGTTCGGGTGCTGTTTGCTTAGATGTAATAAACCAGACATGGAGCCCAATGTTTGGTAATATATATTTTTTGAATGCCTTATGATTGATTGTATTGTATTGCATCCTTTAAAACTTTCTCTGTTTGTTTTTATCAGATCTTATCAATGTCTTCGAGTCATTTCTTCCTCAACTGCTTCTATATCCAAACCCATCTGATCCATTCAATGGAGAAGCTGCCTCTCTCTTGATGCGAGACCGTGCAGCCTATGAGAAGAAAGTCAAAGGTAAAAAATATATACAATTCACAACTCGTCTCTATACATTTCAACCTCTCATTGACACATGAAAGTCTTTGAAATTTGAAGAGTACTGCAAAGCATATGCTAAACCAGAGGACATAGGAGCACATGAGGATTTAAGTGATGATGATGAAGATGACGACGATGATGATGATAGCATGAGCGAACGTGGTTCAGACTCGGATGACAACGATGAAATCGCTGGAAAAGCAGATCCTTGATGATGACTTGTGTGTGTGTTACAAATCAACCTTTCTTTGCACTTCATTTCCATATATATATAAACCCATTGATGTTCATTCCATATAGAGGAGAAAAAAAAATCACTCCTCTGTAAATTTGTAAACACTATTTAATTCTTTAGGAATATTGAAAATAATCATTTGCTTCAACTGTAAATAAAATGTAACAACAATATGCAGAATCTTTTACAACAAATTAAACATGAATCCATATCTCAATTTTTTTTATACATTGACCATCTCTAAAGATGGGGATAGTGCCTCCAGACAATAGGACTTATCTTCTAAATAGATAGAGAATTATTTGTTAACTAAAGGTCAAAGACTCGCTGCTACATTGCAATCACATCCAACAACCACTAAAGACAACAACAGAGGCTTGGCTTACTCTGTCTACAAATGACTCGGTCTTCTTTTACCAGAATCTGTTCTTAGCCTCTTCACCGGATTAGCCCATCCAACTGAGTCACCAGCCGCGCCGCTGTTGTTTGGATGAGTGGCTTGAGCTGCTAGCCTTGTTTCCCTTGTAACTGAACCAGACACTGGACTTCTGAGACCACGACCTATCATAGCCTGAGGTGAAACCGGGCTGCTGGTTCTTGGAGCAGACTTTTCTCTGTCTTTCCTCTTCTTCTTGCAGATCACTAGTTCCCCTGGATGAGCTAAAACTGGAGACTCATCGGTGTGGCTTGATGACCCGCCAAGCTTTGTTTCTTTCTGAGGTATCTGTACTCTGATCCTTGAGTTCTCGCGTTGTTGACGTCTCTGAGGAGAGCTTGGCTCAGGTTCCTCCTCATCTACCGGCGTTGGCCTCCTAATACCTGCTCCCCTTGGGGAAGATGTAGACACCAAAGTTGGGGTTGGACCAGAGAAGGAAAGAGCATTCCTTGCTTCCTGAAAATTCGTGTCTGGAAAAGACCTTTTCAGTAGATCAAAGAACAGATTGTGAACCTTCCTTGCTTCAGATCTCACCTGCAAAAGATTTTTTTCACCTTTTATTAAACCCCATTTGGCTTTTCTATATCAAAACACACAAAATCTAAAGATTTTATAATTGTTTGAGATGCAAGATCTAAACCTCGTGTGAGAATCCATAGAACTGCATTGCTCCCCTAAGCATATACTGCACGTCAGATGCGAGTTCCATAACTCCTACGTACTCTAGCCTTTCCACCCGCTGATCTATCTCTCGCAGTTCCAAAAGATTATTCACACCTCCAGCTGCATAACCATTCTGAATTCTCTTCCACAGATTTGTCAGCATAGGCACAATCTGCTGACCTTCCTTGTCGATTCTTCTTTGGAGTTTGCTAATGGCAATTTTGCACTGCACAGTCAAGCACCGGGTAAATTCACACCAAACAAACAAAATAGACGTACCGACGCATCAACAAGATAAGAGAATGAAATGAAATATATTCCACTTCACTGAACATACCCGTTTCTGTATCATGTGGGACATTCTTCCACCTGTACTTGAAGAGCCAATAGGACTAGTTCCATCCCATGTTTCTCTAGAAGCTTCAGCGTTGTCCTCCTTTGTGGCATTCAATCTACCAGATTTTGGTGATGACACATGCAGCTTGGAAGTGTTAGCTACCTTTTTTGCAGGTAAACTCCTAAGCCTCGAGGACGAATCACTCTGATCTTGTCTTGAACCATGTGAGTCACCAACTGTTCTCAGTTTTGATCTATAGCTACGGTCGACTTGCAATGGCTGAGCTGCAGGCATATCATTACCGTCTGCTCCTTCTGCTGTTTGACGGGGTCTTAGACGAATACTCCGTTTCCGTTTTATTGTCGGTTGCAAAACCTGTTCTCCTCCCCCTTCATCACGGTCATGGCCCAAGCTTCCTGATCGTTGGAGATCTCTGTGAGAATCCCCGGAGGCTCCTATTTCCCCATCTTCTAGGTCATCTACCTGTTTCAACATAATTAAAGAAACAAACATTACACAAACGACAAGGAAGAAGAGAGGCATGCAAGACAAAACAAGGTGCCTACCAGTCTTTTCGAGACAGAACCTGGCCTAGTATCCAATGCAGACAAAGAGCCAAACTTTTTTGAAGAAACAGGAGAAGCCATCTCTTTCGATCTATGACTTTCTGGCGAAGATTCTGAAGAACCGGCATCATCATCCTGCGGAGGGATTTTTTTATAACTACCAGACCGCGAAGGATAATCATAACCACTGACGGGGTTCTCTCCATCAGATTCACCATTGTTGGTTTGGTGATCACCAATAGCACCAGTTAGCTCATCATCATCAGATTGTCCAATGTCCCCCTCTTCTTCGTTCCCAGAATCAATAATCCTTTCTTCAGAGCTTTCCTCATAGTATTCTCCAATGTCATCTTCAATTTCCTTGTAGTTAATCTTTTTGCTCTTGGGTCGCCCCCTTTTTCTCTCACCTCCAGGCCCACCAGTTTGAACAATTAGATTACTGCTTGACAACATGTTCTTTGAAGGTTTCTTAGACAAATCTGCAACGGTAGTATTCACGTCTCTGGTACTAGCCCGAAGCCACTTAGGCACCTGCTCATGACTAGTCATCTCCTCGGTCCAGTCAAATTCTTCATCCATCTGATCGAATAACTCAACTTCTTCCTCGCTTCTGGCAATCATCCTGTTCACCTCATGGAGAGAAGGTACATCATGGACGGTTTCTTGATATCTCTCGTCATCATGCAATAAAGTCTCCAATGTCATTCGCCGCTCTTCATGAGTCGTCCTTTGGTCAAAACGCCCAGCATTAATGACTTCATCAGCCATGTCGATCTTGTACTGCTGAATATTATTCCTAATGAGACCCTCAATAGATCCTATATAACGGTCCTTCCCAGCCAAGTCATCCTCTAAGTCTGCTGAACCACCACTTCTAAGCTCGTCTTCCTTTTGATGGCTGGAAATTTTTTCAACTACTGCCTCCATATAAATCACTTTTACTTCCCTTGTCTGCCCAATACGATGGGCTCTGGCAACTGCTTGTTCCTCATTCTTTGGGTTTGGATCCGGATCATATATCACAACTGTGTCAGCAGTCTGAAGGTTGAGACCCCTTCCCGCTGCACGTATACTAAGCAGGAAAATAAAGCAATCAGTATCAGGATCATTGAAATCCACAATAGCTGATTCCCGGTCTTCTAGACTGGTAGTCCCATCTATTCTTCGGTATACAAGCCTCCTCCATTGCAAATACTCTTCCAAGATATCAAGGAGTTTAGTCATTGTACTGAAGAGTAATACACGATGGCCTGTCCTCTGTAGCTTAATAAGAATTCTATCCAGAATCCACAATTTTCCACATGACCTTACGAGAAAGTCCTTGGAAAGATCATTGAAATATGGATAATTGAGCAACGGATGATTGCATGTTTTCCTCAACTCCATGCACCTATTATTTAAAGTTTTATATAACTTGGCTTGGTAGTTAGGATTCTTCTGAGCCTTAAGTTTTTCATCGTCTGGATCAACTCTTAGAGTTCCAGTAGCTTTGATCCAATCATAAACGGCACTCTGAATAGCAGACATCCTACATCTTAAAACTACGGAAACCTGTAACCGAAAGCATTGTCAGAACAATCATCTAGACGAAAAATAATGGCAGCGATATTATATGACAAATCCTACCTTAGGAGGAAGAGAACCTTCCACATCCTCAACACGACGTCTGAGCATGAACGGCTCTAAAATTTGATGAAGCCTGTGAATGACTATGACTTTTTTCTCAGTTTCCAGCCAGTCATCCTCTATATTATGCGCAGGACCTTCTTTTTGAAAGGGTTGCGCGAACCAGTCATGAAATGCTTTTCGATTGTCAAAGACATCAGGAAGGAGGAGATTCAATAGTGACCAAAGCTCTTTCAGATCGTTCTACAAGATTTCATAAAAGCAGAATAAGAATCATCTATTTCACACTTAACAAAATATGAACAACTCTTGGAATCTTGGTTTCCAAATTGTTACGTGTCCTCAATTTATGCCTAATTAGCTATAATTTTACCAACCTGTAGAGGTGTTCCAGTGAGAAGTAATCTCCTCTGGCAGCGATAACGGTCAAGATCTCGGGCCAAAACAGATTCTCTGTCTTTCATCCGCTGTGCTTCGTCAATAACAATATATTTCCAGTCAACTTTTGAGAGTTTTGCTCGATCATACATAATGAACTCATAAGTCGTAACGAGGACATTGAACTTCATGGCGCAAACCTCCTGTGTTAAAGAGAACATGGGATGTATCAAACAAAAAATTTAAAACAAAATCTGGAGCAAATGTAGCTTTTCTCAAAGTTTACCTGAGAAAACAATTTTGAACGTTGATCCTTTGTACCAACATAATATATACATGAAACAGATGGTAGCCAAGTATGGAGTTCACTCTGCGAAAGAAAAAAAACCCGTCAACAGTGTATAAAATATCAGATAGAATTCGACAAAAGATAGCAGCAGCTAATAAGTACTCTAAGGAAGACAGACGAGTTCATCAACTAAAAATGGCCATGTCAGCAGAAATAACAGGCTAGAGCCGTAGTTAAACATAAATAATGGACAAAAGAGACTTGCGGGTTGTTGGGGAAATGAATTGAGGAATTATGAGTTTATAGACTTGAGTCTAACACAAAGCACAAACCTTCCAGTTCACCAGAACAGCATTGGGAACGATGATGAGATGTGGCCCATAATTCCCCTTGAACTCCATAAGGTAAGCAATCAGTGCCATTACCTACACAGCGAAACCCAAAAAAAAATCAGCATATAGTGTGCCAACAAAAACATAATGCTTTATTGCAAGCACAATAAATCTAGGAATCCCTGCTGAGAGCATAATTACCTGCACAGTTTTTCCAAGACCCATCTCATCAGCCAAGATCCCATTTAATTTGTTATTATACAAGGAGAGCATCCATTGCAATCCAACCTGAAGGGCACATAGCAGAATACCTTAGAAACCAGTAAAATGTGGCACAACAGAGAAAAGAATTCACAATACAACGACATAGAGCCTGGATGAAAGAAATACCAGCTGGTAATCACGTAAAGTTCCAGCTTGGAGCATCGACGGTTGTCTCACAACGACTTCATTTACAGCATGAGCCAGAGTATAATACCTAGAGCAAAGTATAACAAAACGGGTAAGGAAAACGCTAAAGGCAGCATCCAAGGAGATTCCTAATTATGCATAGTGTACAGTCTGAGTGTCGGTATTCTACAGATCAGCACATACTTTTTAAGCAGTAAGCTGCGCTGGCTGATAACTTATGAGTAACAACTAGTGCTTTGCTATTTCCCCGTACTAAATTTGTTTGGCCTGTGTAATGACTTACTTGTTAACAGATGAATTATCTTTTGGCGCATTCATTTCCACAAATCTATTTCTGATCAGAACTTCTTCCCGAGCACAAGCAGCTGCCGCCCTGACCTCTTCTTCTGAAAGGCCCTGCATCAAGAACGAAAACAGATAAGCTACTATGAACAACAACTTTGAAAAAGAAGAGTTCTACTCTCTAAGACATGGAAAGTCAACACTTAAGCTAAAATTTATCTACAGTAATGGAAAATAAGGGGTAAAGTATAGAAGCAATATGTATACCTGCAATCTCGCGGCAATTGCTGCAGCATTCGCTGCCTCCTCCACTTCCTGTTGATTCTTTGTGGCAGTAATCTTACCTCCAAGTTTATGGAGATAATCTTCCGTTTGGGTCAAAAATGAAGAGAGAACATTATATCTTTCAGCAGCATCACCAGGTATATTTGTTTGCTGTTCCAGCAACATCTCCCTGTACCTTTCTACATCATTATTTTTCAATGCCTCCATCCTTTTGTTCCGGCCATCATCTGGTCTCTTCGAGAACTCTCTCAACATCTTTTCATGGTATTTGGCAACCCCCCTGTTACGAGCAGTGCGTGCATCACGTATAGACCAGTGAGCCTCAAGGAGTTTCTTACGCCACTGAAAAATGGTTTTCAGCTGCTTCTCTCTCACAGCTTTCTGGTTGGCCAGTACTTGTCTATTCATTTCAAGGCGTTGTCGTTCGCACAGCCTCACAAATTTACGGTATGGCCTATCAGGCATGGACATTATATCCTGCTGTTGTCGATCAACTTCATCTCTAACACGAGACTGAAGAGCCGATAACCTGAGCTTTTTCTCTTCGATCTGAAGCCGTAAAACAAGATCCGGCCTAATCCTTTTCCTTTCCAAGTTTGTTGCTAGGAGACCATTTATCTTCTTCAAACTGTCTGTTCTTTTCTTGTTGAAGAATTCCGCACCTTCTTCACAGATCAGGTCTTTAATATCATAAGCTAATGTGAGATTGTTATTGGCATTGGCTGTTGCAGATCCCATAGCGTCATGTTTTCGAGTGAAGAAGGGAAAATCAAACAATGGTCCGTGATATTTCCTGGCAGAGGCTGTATCCTTAGGCTGCTGGGGAGAGTTTGTTTGTGGCGGAACATTAGATTGGCCTCCATCAGATGCAACAGCTTTTCCCTTATCAGTATTAGAATCACTTTTAGGAGTCTGTTGAGTACTAGCATCTGCTCCTTGGTCTGACTTAACAGGGAATGCATCAGTTTGTTGCTCCTCTTTCGTAACCGCATCAGTAGAAGCAGCTTCTTTCCCCAGATTTTGAAATAATTGGCTCTGGCCTGTCGCCAAAGGTACTTCTGTATCTCCACCATTATCTTCCTCTTTAGCAAAAATCTGTCCATTTGATGAAGCAGCAGTCTGAGACTCTTTGCCAGACTCCAGTGACCTTGCTTGGTTCTCTACAGTTTTGTCTGAAGATTTATCCTGAACATGTACTCTCACAGGAAAAATTTGCAACGGCGTCTGCACTTCAAGCGGTGGTGGAGCAATAGATTTAAAAAGCTCCTGAGGCAAAGAACCTTCTCCTTTCTGTCAAGTAAAAAAGCAAAAGGAAAGAAAATCAAACAACGTGATTTGTAGAAAGAATATATGAAGGTAGTGACACATCGCCAGCAACATATACATCAGAATAAATAATAATAAATGAAGAAGCAGACAGAGCTAAACACCTTCAGACGACGAAATGCTAGTATCTGGGCTTTGAGAACATGGAGTTGTTGTTTGGTAAATCCTGATCGTTGTTGTGCTTGTTTGGTCCCCTGTCCACTCTGAAGGGAAGATTTACTGAGTAAACCAGCGCCAGATAGAGCAGCTTTTGGACTGGGTGCATTCAGCTGCCTAGGCTGCTGCATCTGCAAATGTTCAGCAGAACCTAAACTTTTATTTGTAGACGCATTGTGATCCAAAACATGCGTCTCATTAACAGACGTCTGCATGGAATTTCCAGAGGGCATTCCATTTGTAGACTGAACTAAATGTCGAGGATACATTGGATTATCTCTCCCTTGGGCGGAGAAGGGATTTGCAGCAGGGTTCATCATTCTGGGACTGGAAGTCGAGGCAAGTGAGCTGGTAGATATTGCATGTCTGGCCTTTCCTGATCCTGACTGCCCAGAAGTATCACCAGCAGAGTTGGGACGAGGCGAGTTATCACCCGGAACACCTGAAGATGGCTGGCTAGACACAGGAATAGATGGTGACTGTGAAGCCGCATTGCCTTCATTAGCTTTCTGTTGGGCAGCCATTCTTGCCTGGAGTATGTGCGTCATTTGGTTGGCGTTGGCAGGATGCGAGAGATCAATATTACGCTCGCGCGCCCATGCCTGCATGGCCTGCCACTGCTGTGATAATGCGAGTTGGTTGGTCCCCATATTATTCACACCCTGTGGTGCCTGCATTGGCCTACTAATATTTCCAGGCATTAGTTGTCCAGTCCCAACTTGCTGAGGATGAGGTTTCGCTTCGTTCCTTTGTTGAGGACCCGATTCCATCTGCCGAGTAAACTGTTCAGCAGATGGATTAGACGAGGAGGAGGCCTGAGGCTGATTAGACGCCTGCATTGTGCCTTGCATATTCAACATACCCATCCGTGCATCTTGATCCTTAGAAGAACCCAGCATTCCCATTCTAGCTTGCTGCTGTGCTTTTTGTTGCTGTGCCTGTAAAGCAAACTGAAGATACGCTTGCTGCATCGGATTAAAATTTTGCTGGCCCTCTTGGGAAGAACCCTGTTGTTGTTGTTGAGAAGAGTCAAATAGTCTCCTAGGCTGCTGCAAAGAGGCAGACGAAGAACCAAAGTTGACACCTCCCATCATCCCCTGAACCCCACCAGGATGATAGGCAAACATGCCATCATTTGCCTCTGAGTTTCTCCCCTGCTGCTGCTGCTGCTACCATAAGAAAGCATAATAATAATTAATTAGAGAATTCAGAGCAACTATTCGTTTGTACATATAAACACTGGCAAATAAGCGAATTCAAATACCATTACTCAACATAACTACGCAGCTCAAATTCAAAGATACCGGTGACTACAGAACAGTTGAAAACCTAACTAAAATTGAATAAGAGCAAGTTGAATTGGCAACAACAAAGAGCATTTACTCCTCCAAACGAACACAATTTCACACACACTTTACAACTTTCAGTTCAATTGCATAACTCTTTACCTGCCTAGACGCCAGCTGCTGCTGCTGCACGGAAGATGATGAAGAAGTGGGAGACGCAGCGGATGATGTGGAGTTGGTCCGACCAGCCGGACCCATGCCCCGGGTCGGGCCTCCGCCACTGCCTCCAGATTGCATGCAATTCTTCGAGGGAATCTAAGATCAATCAAACACCAAATTCAAATCCACAATAAGAGGAGAGAGTAAGAAGAAGACAAAATTTAAAAATCCCTCCACAATAAAAAAAGAAGCTGGGGAATAAGCAATAAACGTTAGAAAACGGAAATATACAAAGCCACTCACTCACTCTCTGCCACTATCCTTCTCTTTCTCTCTCTCTCTCTCTAGATTTGAAATCGAATTTTTTTTTTTTTGCGGAGGGAGAGACGAAAGTTGCGGGAAGCAAGGGAATAGACCAGATCCTTCGTGGGTGGCTTCCCGAGACACGGAATCCACGGAAGCGATGACGACGATTCCTCTCTCACTCCAGAATTCACGCGATCAGAAAAATTCCTTGCTGCAGTCAAACCCTAGCTCGGATGGGATTTACTTCCCTTTTCCCTTTCTTTTTTTTATTTTATTTTTTATTTTGGAGGAGGAGGTGTATAAATCAGATTTTTTTCATTTTTTTTATTTTATTGTTGGGGCCCACACACGGAAAATGCGTGACGACGCCCTTGGTTTTCACTTTTATTACGTAACTACCCCTTCTCTGTCTTAAGGATTTTGACAAATGATGCCAAGACACTTGTTATCATTAGCCAAATGTGGAATACAATCATCATTTTAATGTGTTTACTTACCTAAAGCATATGACTGTTACTACTAATCAAGAGTATTATTGTCCACGTTTTGTTTCGGAAATTTCTTTTGGTAAAATGTTAACTTTATTTATTTCTATTCGGGTTATATAAACAAGGTGTTGGTTGGCGAAAATCATTACAAATATTTTTTTTGTATGTACTTTAGAATTATTTATCGAATATTGTTACATTGGTATTGAAAAATATTACACAGAAAATTTTGATAACACCGTTACAGAACTAACAATCAAATAAACTACCAATTCATATATGTTCATACTGTTTGGTTTATTAGTTTCTCTACTCTACTAATGGGTTTAAATACCAGCAAACACACTAGATTGGGCTTCCAAGCAGCAAAAAAAACTAGACTGGGCTTCCAAGAAAGAAAAAAATACTACACTACACGGCACGCATTTTTATTACAAAAGAAGAAAACAGCAAGCAGTTTCGGAAGAGCAGGTTTCAGTTAATGTCGTTAGTTGTCGTGACGCAACCGATTTAGAAAATAAGAAGATTAAGAAACAATGGAGAAGATGCTGCTGCGCTCCTCTTCCTTGATTCCACTCTCTTGCCTCGTCCTTCTTCTTCTTCTTCCGATCTCAAACTTTCACGGATCCGTCGAAGCGGCGGGGAAGCGACGGATCGAGATCACCGACGATCTAGACGACGTTGAAGACAACGAAGAAGACGAAACATGGAAGCAGTGGGGGAGTAAAGCAGCGACGCCTGAGTTCGACCCGCCTCCGGATTTCTCCAACATGGGATTCGATCAGATCCAAGAGGAGATGGCTAAACGTACTTTCGGACCGGTCGTCGGATTCGTCAAGCTCCGGTTAGGCGTCCAGCGTTCTAAGGTAAAAAAAAAATCAAAACGATTGAAAATCGATTTGGATGGATTTGAAAAAAAAATGGTGGGTTTTGATTTGAAGGATATGGTGGTGGAGATTGCTATGAAATGGACGAAAGTGCTGAGAACAGGTGGGTTAGGAGTGAGATTCATGGCCGTGGATCGGAGCACGGTGATGTTCAATATGCAGAACGGGAAGGAAGTGACTGAGGTAAATAGAAAGTTGTGAAAATTTAATTACATGATTAGACAGAGATCTTGACAACTAGATTCAATTTCTCGTTGTAGCTAAGGGAGTTTGTGTTGAGCCAAGAAGAGGCTTATGAGGTCAAGATAGGGAAACAAGAGTTTCGAAGACCTGGAGATCCTCCACTTGATGATGTTGTTGAAAAACTTAAGGCGAAGCAGAGCAAGGATGATGAAGATGGTGATAGTGATAACAAGGAGGGTGTTACCAAGGATGAACTATAGGAAAGCTTTTGTAATTCTGGGAACCAAGTTTATGTATGAGACTGAAAGTTCACACTCTTTAGCTTGACATCTTAGAATACAATAAAGAAGGAAGACATGTTTTTTTTCTTTTCGGATGAGTATGCACTTATTGTTAAATGTTGAAAGCTCAATAATCTGGATGCCATAGGCTCCTTTCTTATGGTATGATTACATTACACTTGTTCATGATCCTTACCTGTAAATTTTGATCTGATCAAACTTGCTTTCAGTGAGAACAAAACCTAAAAAGATAATGAATATTGTAATTAATATGGTAATTTCTCTCATGTCATAGGGCCAGAGTAGCAGAGCAAGGCAGAGTCAACCTAACAATACTCTGACGGTAGGACAAGCAATAATGAGGGCAAACTACCTCTCTTGCCGCCGACAGTTTCACACCTTGCCGGAGTTGATTGAGTTCATGACAGCCAGACACCGCGGCTTAACAGCAGAGATGGTGACAAAGGCCTATAGGAAGATGTTGAAACGCCAAAATGCTGAAATGTAACTGAGCGCAAAATGCATAAAACTGCTCCTCAGAGCGATGGAGCTAGTTATTCTTCATCTTAGAGGTATGTCTCGGGAGAATTACTTGTGAAATATTCATCAATATGAAATTGAATCCATAATAAAATGTAAACAAAACCTTACAAAAGTCCAAATCGAATCAAACAAAAACAGAGTTTCTGGATATCATAATATCTAAAAAGGAAAAGCAAGCATTGTTTTTTTTTTTTTGGAACATAAAAGCAAGCATTACTTAGTCGAAGAAGAACCTACACTACCACTTGTACCATTACTACTCCTCTGAAGAGATCTTCTCTGTGAAGCTCTCAGATAAGCTTCACCATTGCGACCGGTTAAAAGTTCCCTGAAAACATTGGTCACACTGGTCTTTGATAAACCGTGATTCACCTTCATGTAGTTGATCATCTCGGGTAGGCTATAGAAATTCTTACAGCAATAAAAGTAACTATCCCTTATACTCTTCTCTTCCCTTGTCAGATTCGGACTTTCCTGATTTAAACAAAAAAAAGCAAATAAAATATAAGAGAGAAACTTTGTTCACAGTATGATCTGCCAAAGACGTTTTATAATTACGTTGGAAGTAGCTTGTTCGTCACGTTTGGTCGTGGATCTCTCTGGGTTTTTGTCTGACTCAACCTCAGAAGATCTTTCGAACTCTGTTTTCGGGATCTGAGCCTCTTCCTCTTCGTCCTTGTGTCTCTGTGTTGTTGCCATAAGATCTCTCTTCCAAAACTACTCTCTGAGTTTTAGGGTTTTGTGAGAGAGAGAACGAAACCTGTGATTCACTTGTACTATTTATTATACTTCCAAGCTAGGCCCACTAATTTATATTTATTCAAAAGACGGCCCATTCGTTTACCGACTGCAGCCGGTTGCACCAGCCTGTACGAGTAATTGCGGTTGATCTTTCTGTTATCTTCATCCTCCTCCTCTTTCCATATTCTCAAGTCTTCAATCAATCTCCGGGTCCAGTCCAACACGTAACGTCTCTTCATTAGGTATAACCGATTCTTCTTCTCAATGGTTGCTGATGATTGCCCCGTGTGTAGGTTTTGTAATAGCTCGTTTTCGAATTCGATAAGCTTAGCTTAGCTGTGAAAAAGAGATTGTTTCTTATATTGATTCAGACCAAAGTATTTCTGAAAGAACACGGTTTTGTCTGGTTCTGAATTTCCCTCGTATTCATTGGTTCCAACCCTTTATGAATCATCCATCCTCTGTTTTTCTCTTCTTCCATCCTCTGTTTTTCTCTTCTTACATCCTCTGTTTTTATGGCTAATTAACCAAAGCAGAGTCCTTTACAGTTTTTTATTTTATTTTTGGAGTAGAAGATGGCTAACAAAGAGGAACATGTGAAGCATCTGAATGAATGGGAAGTCGTCTCCCTTACTTCATCAGCTTACGCTGCTTCTCCTGGTCTATATAACTCAAGAGATGCTTACTATGGAGCTGAAAATTCACGTGATTTGTTCATGTCTGACCACTTTGTATTCCCGCCTAGCCAGCATGAGGATTTACCCCTTGATGATGATGAAAGAAAGGATGGCCAAGGCTTTATGCTGGAAGCTCAGGGATTGTCTTCTGATAAGTTACGGGATGAAAAGAGTATCTATGGTGAACCTCCGCTTAGTTCTTCTCAACCAATGTTGTATGAACACGGGTTTATCGACTCTGAGCCGTATGCTGATGGGGACTTGGATCCCCCTGGACTTGAGAAGGATGGTGAGAAAGCAACAAACGACCTTCCTTGCGAAGCTTGGTGGAGAAGGAAAGCTGTTTCTGTGTATTCACGGACAAGAGAAGCAAATGCGGTATGGTCCTTATTCTTGGCGGCTGCTGTCACGGGACTCGTTGTTCTTGGCCAACGCTGGCAACAAGAGAGGTGGCAAGTTTTGCAACTCAACTTGCAATCAAGCATCAGTAGCGAGGTCATAAATCTAAACCCTCTGTCAAGAGACTTTTATGTTTTTACAAATTGTAACTAACTAAAGCCATTCGTTGACGACTCTTGTTTGTTTGTTTGTATGTTATCCCACAGAAGCTGAGCAGGGTACTTGAACCTCTCTCACGCTTGAAAGATGTGATTGTGAAAGGTAGCCCTCAAGAATCTCTCGTAAGGAGTGGCACCTCCAGTAAGATGTAGTGACAAAAGGATATATGTTGCTCAGAAGAGCACATGTTTATATATACAAACTTGGTCTTGAGTTACATATGTGTGTGCCACAATGTCAAAACGCTTTTGGTTTTATTTTAGCCTATGTTGCTTCATTATCTTGTACCATTTGAACGGAGATTCAGTGGCCTTCTCACATAACTTTCTCTTTCTGTTACAGAATCTTCTTTCTTTTGTTAGTTTGGAAATATATATACATATACAGTTGATTCTTTTTCTTCAGTGTTATGAATGTTTATTTACTTTCATTGGATGATTGCTGTAAGAGGCCATACGTTCTGATCTGTGATTGAAATAGAAACATGCTACTATAGCATATGTCAATGTTACCATGGTCAAATCTAGCTAAATATGAACTCCATTGTTCTTCAATCATCGATAACAAACAAGTTAATAATGATGTATCCAATAGTTAGATTTATGTGATGATGTGTATAGATTATAAGCCACTAGAGTGGTTGAGTGTTATCTTGATTACTGTAATTTACCATGTTAATAAGTGAAGGGGGTAAACAACTATAATAATGATTTCATTATTGTTTAGCTAACTTTTCAATATGTTTTTTCTTCTATATTTTGTTGTACATTTATTTTTCATATATATTTATTCAAAATACAACTTTTCTATTCCGTATAACAATTATGCAAGTCTAAGATACTAATTTTTGGATAAGACATATATCTTTGTGACAAAAAAAAAAGGATAAGACATATATTTATTTAAAATACAACTTTTCCAGTTTCGTATAACAATGATGCAAGTCTAAGATACTAATTTTTGGATAACACAATTGTGTCTTATTTGCAGAAAATATTCTATAAATATTTAGATCAAAAATATTTATTTTTATAAATGCATTTATGGAATGTAACTTTCCTTAATTAAATAAATTCACATTATTTTTATAAATTTTATCCTAATACATTTATTTTAAGGAAATATCATATCCTGAATTATGATATACAATTGCATTTCTATTTTTAATTTGTGGTATATTGTGTAATTCATGATTATGTTGTGTTTTTTATTATATGTATTATAAATACAAATGTGTAACTTTCTTGTGCATAGAGAATACCATGGATGATGTTTGGCTGATACTTCACGAGAAGGTTCTTGCTGCTTTGGGTATCCAAAACAAGCGTTTGGTGTCTCTTCTTAAGAAGCTGGTGAATACTTTAAAGAAGGCAAAAGTTCAAAGTGATGAGTCAGCTGCAGAAATTATTGTCGAAGACTTGAAAGACCTCGTGGAATCTATTAAGGTAAAAAAAAACTTGAATATGTTTCTTAATCAAATGGTTTTTAAAAACACTATAAGAAATATGTCCATTTTTAGTGCGGAAAATATGCTATCATCTAAACTATTAAAACTGAAGTACATAATTGAAATAATCCAGACTTTTTCTCAAAATTTACCATCAATTGCCACTACATTAAAGACTGTCGTTTCTTTTAATGATTTAGTCGATAGATTTCTAAACCATAACTAAACATTAACAATGTTAAACCATCTCAATTAAATGCCTGCCACTAAACCTTATACGCAGCAGTTTCCTTCATCAACTAAACCGTCTCATATTTAATGCAATATTTTTGTTTCTCACCTAATACTTTAAAAAAACTATGTTTTGTTATTGGTTTATGATATTTATTTGTATACTAACTATATTTTGAATAATAACTATTCTAATAAAATTGAAATACTAACAAAACAAGCAAACAATTTAAATTTCAGTATTAAAAATATCTTCAATTCAATTTGAAAAGATATTGTAGGTGGCAAAAAAGAGAATAATATCGGAAATTCTTTTATATATAGAAACTTCATTTATTTCAAAATAAAATGAGAACGATACATAATTTTCATTTTATTTAGTTACTGATTTTGCATATATCAAAAATTAGATCTAAAATAAAAACTCATGCTAACAATAAATATCATTAAATTCACTCTTTATATATACAATTAAATCTGCAAAATATAGAAAATTAAGTGCCCTTTAATTCAGAGGTCCAATATTTTAAAATCTGACTAGGACACTTAACCGGATAATTTCCTGGGTCACTCAGTTATTAGGTCGATCATAGATGAACAACATGTTAATAAATTAATCGATTTTCGTATATCATATATTACATACTGAAAAATATAGGATATATTTTATGTTTTTAAAAATATATAAAATAATTAAATTTAGTTATATTATTTTTTATTTTCATTTCACATATAAAATATCAAAAAATATTTAAACTATTTAAAAGTTTTGTAACATTTATTAAAAAAATTCAAGACCTAAAATCCATAAGTATTTAAATGTCTAATGTAAATAATGAAACTTATATTTATATCTAAAATAACTTCTTCTTTTTTTTTGTCATCAAGGAAACTTATATTTATATCTAAAATAACTTCTTATTTATAATACAAATCATATTTTGATAAATTAATTAAAAATCTACTAAAAATAAATAAAAACTATCTATTGGGTCAACCAGTGGTTCAACCGCAAACCAAGTTTCGGATTTAACCGGGCTTTTGGTATTATCGGATTTTTAAATAATGGTTTTTTTCTAAAATCCAAACCGGATTAAATATCAGATCATCGAATTTACCGGTACGATCGTTGGTCTTGGTCAAGTTTCAAAACACTAACACTGAAGAGGTTCATTAATAAAGAAACTTCGGAGTATTTATGTAAGCAGTTCAAATAAATTTTAAATTCTTCGCATTATTTATATATCCAAATTCAATCAATTATGTTTTGTATTTGGTTTAACTAGATGTTTTGGTTTACCAGTATCGTCATAACATTTTAACCTGTTTGGATGATTTTAGTCAAATCTGATTATTACCTCAACTTGGATTCGGTTAATTAAGAGTCACGATTACTATGATCTAGATAATCAGTTTTGCTTCATTTTTCAAAATGTTGTTTAAATTAATATGATTATATTATTTTTGAATTTGATTTTGTGAAAGAACAAATTTCGCGCTTTAAAAGCGCGGATCAAAATCTAGTAGATGTTTAATAGCGAATTCATAAATGCTATGTATGCGACATCTATCATAGGTACTCCTTCTACGATAGCAATTTTTTTTACGCTACCAAATATACATATACGATAGCAATATTTGGATGATATTATTAACTTGACTATAACACTTATTTTTTAGTTGCAAATTGATTACGAAATTAATATTGCGTTATGATAGATCCTTAGACAATAGCAATCATACCAAATTTGTCTGGTCCGACTCACCTATCATGACATATTTTGTAACCTAAATGCATTAAGTATTGTTTGGTCCGCTTTGCTTCAAGATAAATGTCTGCTCAGAATGTTCCAGTTATAGAAGAGAGATTACAAATTTTGCAAGGGGGAATGTCTTTGTTTTACAAATAGTCTTGCATTAGGCAAAGAAGAGGAACAAGCAAATACACACACGATGCTTCACACAATTCACAAAAAGAAAGCAAACTATTAATAGCACAAAGCTAGATTTTTAAGAGTGACTGGATCAGCTTCTGGACTTAAATGGGATGGCTCTGATGACTATCACGTGGTACAGAGCAGCAAGAGCAGCACCGATGAATGGTCCAACCCAAAAGACCCACTGGTAACAGATAAAACAAAGAGTTAGTAAAATGTTATGATCCAAAACCGAATTGTGATTGAAGTTTTTGGTGAGAAGTGGAAGGAAAACTCACATGGTCGTCCCAAGCGTTATCCTTGTTGAAGATGATGGCAGCTCCAAGACTTCTAGCTGGGTTGATTCCAGTTCCAGTGATGGGGATGGTTGCTAAGTGGACCAAGAACACAGCGAATCCAATTGGGAGAGGAGCAAGAATCTGTCCAATTTTCAAAAAAAAAAAAAAAAAAAAAACAATTCAGCATACTAATCCAACGCAACATCATAACACCACAATAGTCCTGTCTTTTTTTACAACTTACGGGAACATGAGAGTCACGAGCGTTTCTTTTGGCGTCAGTGGCGGAGAAAACGGTGTAAACGAGGACAAAGGTTCCAATAATCTCAGCTCCAAGACCACTCCCTTTGGTGTAACCAGGAGCTACAGTGTTGGCTCCACCTCCTAGAGCTTGGTATTGCTTAGGCTGGAAACCCTTCACCACACCAGCTCCACAAATGGCTCCCAAGCACTGCATCACTATGTAGTACACAGCTCGCGTAAGCGAAAGCTTCCTGGCCAAGAATAGACCAAACGTGACAGCTGGGTTGATGTGTCCACCTGAGAGTCCATAACACAACGCAAACCGTTATTACAACTATTACAGCTCCTAAGTTTCATTTCTTACACATCAGACCTAGTTACATGTTTCTATAAGCCCTAATTTGGTTCTTCACTAAACCCTAAGATCTATCATATACAACCGTTGGAGAGTTTGGAAGGTGGCGGTGACTTACCGGAGATACCAGCGGTGCAGTAGACGAGAGCGAAGATCATACCACCGAAAGCCCAAGCGATCCCTTGGATTCCGACAGAAGCACACATGTTCGGTGCTCTCTTCACGCCCATGACGGTCAACACGGTGATGTAAAGGAACAGAAACGTGGCGATGAACTCGGCGATACCGGCTCTCCAGAAGGACCAGGAAGCAAGCTCGCCTGGCTCGAACAAGGGAGCAGGAGGTGGCTCCTTGTAGTCCTTGTCGCTCTGAGCCGATGTTCCGATGGGTTGTCTCTCCGGAAACTTGTTAGCTCCGACTCTAACATCTTCTTCCTTGCCTTCCATTTCTCTCTCTTAAGAGTATTTTTTTTTCTTTCTATGTGAGTGGGTAATGTGTTGCAGAGGAGCCGAGAGTGATAGTTTTATAGTGACAAAGATAATGCAAACAAATGGAGATAAAATTTAAATAAAACACAGATGATAATTTATTTGTTAATTGCTTGACAACACACTAATATATAGTTTAATTGCACATAATCAACGTTATCTTCTTTGTTGCTGATAATACTAATTATTGATTTAATTATAAGTAAATTTTTGTGACCAGAGTTTTAAATTCGGCTTAAGAAGCTGTTTTTGTACTCTCTAATCAAATGATTATACTCTAATAAAATACTATAGTGCCACCTTTTTCTGAATTATTATATGAATGTTGATTATGAGTTATGCCAAAAAGAAAATGCTGGAAAAATCTAATAAAATATTATAAAATAAAAAAGGAGGAAAAGTTGTGGTCGAGGTAAACCGCTGGTTTATTTGGACCGTTGGCATATCAGGATAAGCACATGGCCTCACCGTACCTAAAATACATAGGGACAAGACAACTCATGTTACAAATTAATAATCTATAACAAGTATTCTTATTTTAATCTTGTAACATTTTTATTCTTAATTTTTTAGGTATAATCTTATACAATACTAATTAATTAGGCAACATGTCAAAGTTGATGATACTAATTAACCACCCTGAAATTTTCTAATTACATATCAAATAGCTTGAAACTATACTGGCAGCAGATAGAAAAGGCCATGATGCACTACATACCAGCAACGACACAATTATGAGTGGTTGCGTTTTGAATGAAAGAAGAAGATTGGGTTGTGTAATATTCGGCTGTAATCCACTATTTGCCAAAAGGAAAGACAACGTTTAAACCAAAAGAAAAAAGGGATTCTCTAAATAATCATGGTTGCTTCGTTGCTTTCTTGTCTTTTTAGGTGTGACACTATGCCCTACACACGTGCTACGTTCTTCTACTTCTTCCATTTACCAAAAATTCGCTTTCTTTCATTACTACAAACTTCATTAACCAACCAAGCTTACATTATGACATTATGTATACTATATATATCGTGGTCATATACCAAATCCATAGTTCATGAAACGTCATGTTTTGGGTGACATGTTTTGCGGCCGAACCATTGAGATGCTTGGAAATGAAAGTTAGACTCGACGTGAAGAGATCATAATATAATATAGCGGTGAAGGTCGTAATTTGTTTGGACTTTTGGTATGAGAACTAAAAAACAGACGATTCCAAGCCGTCCAGTCCATAGATGAGAAGACACATGGCATAACCTTACGTATACAAAACCGACCAAGCACTTGTCACCTTCATTCCAATATTAATCATTTTCTGTATATACACATTTTAAACTAAATTTCTTCTGGATACAATTATTGCATGCCCACCCACATTATTCCCGTTGCGTTACTGTCCCCACCACCTCCACGGCTCCACCTCTCTTGGATTATTTGATTTTCTAGCAACGCTTTGTTTTGTTTTGTTTTTTTTGCTAAATGCTTTTTTTCCACAAAATATTTATATCAACACAATTTCCACAAGCGCAATACTAAAATTGAAGTATAAATACCATGAAAACAACAAAAACATAGCCTTAAATACAATCTTTCTCATTTTGAGATGTTTTGTTACCAATTTTATTTGATACTCATCAATGATTACCTGCATTTTTTTTTTCATTTTGAGTTGTTTTTTTACCAAATTTTAATATCTTCTCTCTCTTTATATATGGAATTATTTGTCGTCATGTAGTATCAGGATGTGTGAGTATGTAAAATTGAGTTCCTAAAAGTTTAAATTCAAATTCATTAACCAAAAATCGTGGTCTTTTTAAAGTTTGGGCCAGACTTTCGACTAGTATAATGTCGTAATGGGGTTCTTAATTTGACACAGGTCCTGATTTTATTTTGCGTTAGATGGGCCTTTCTTCCTTTTCCGAGCCCATCTCAACCTCTTGTGGCATACACTCTTCTTATTGCTATAGACACAATGTATGCATTAATGGTGTTTTCTACTACATTGAGCTTGTTACAGATGGGAGTAGTACTAGTGTCCGTATGGTAATTTGTTTCGATGCTAGATCTGAGAAGTTCAGCTTTGTTAAGTTCCTGGAAAAGAACTTTCCTTTGCGGCTAGACTATCCGGGGCTGCTAGACTGCAACGGTAAATTGGCTTTAGTATTAAGTGGCAGTCTTTATGCCCATAGTGAAAATATTGAGATGTGGGTTCTACAAGATCCCGGGAGACATGAATGGTCCAAACTTGTTTACATATTGCCATCTATGTGGAAAGATGTAGTTGATCCAAAGGAGCGGTTAGAGATTTTGGAGTGACTGGTCCGAATGAATTTGTTATGTCGCCTACACATTCATCTGTCCCTTTCCATGTCTACTACTGCAATTTCGAAAAGGAAACTGTAACAAGAGTTGTAATCCAAGGAATGGGAGAGTTTGGGAGTGGGAGGATGTATTCTGTTCACACCTGTCTGAACCATGTGGAGGATGTGAAGCTTTTGGAATTATAAGGGGATGCTGGATGATCATTGGATCTTGATAGAGAGCTTTTGTGGCAAATATTCTGCCTAGTGTGATCTGTGTTTATCTGATTTTGTAGATCCTCTTTAATGTTCTGTACTTAACAATCTGCAGAATGATCATGAACCATCATCTCCTTTAGCCTTCTCATCGTTTGTTTGTTTTTGGCTTTGTGATTACTCACTCTTGGTTGCTCTGTTCATACAGAAAGATGGTAGAAACAGTAATGGAATCTGGACTAGTTTAAAACAAGCATTCAAGATGCATTAGGTTTTGTTATTGATACATACAACTAGTTATTTTTAAGCCACACGAGAAGGAAGCCATAACCAGCAGCTTCCTCTCACACAAATTGTTTTTGTAGTCAATATTTTTTTGTTGTTGGTTTGATACATACGTTCATTTGCAGTCTTTCTCTCTCTCTCCTAAGTGTCACTCACAATGCTCATGGTTTTGGATTGTGAGCTTTTGCCATATCTTGGTGGAGTTGAGTAGGAAGTTCAGCATGTTCAGTCCCATCCCGCTGCACTGATGAAACAAGCACAGTAGGCACAACTACATCAACCATATGAAATGCAAATAAAAAGAATCTGCAGGACCTTTGTATGTTTGGCAACACATACCGGGAAAACTTGAGACGATGAGTCATTCGGTTCCTCTTGAATGTCGCTTAGTACCACCTCAGATCTTCCAGGGTATGACAATATATCAGAGCTTTTGATATCTATGGAAGATCTTGCTGCCTCTTCAAGTGAACCAGCGCTTATTTGTGGCAATACAAGCCGATGAAAATCAGACAAGAGCACAGATAGAGCTCGAACTTCATCCACCCTAGCTTCCCTATACATTGATCAAGAAACACCATCAATACATCATCTACAAAACAATCAAAAAACATAAATTTCCTTGACTGAAAACCTTGTATGGATAAGGTTTCCTTTGCATGTGAAGTGTATTTGACACATAACAGGCGCTTGCTGACAGACAAAGTTAGCTTTCTTGGACTTGAGATCCTCCATTTTCCTAGCAAAAAAAATAGTTAACAAAACTTTCTGTAAGAAAGAGGACACAGGATGATCCATATATAAAGAGTTTGGTCATGTCTAAATCTTGAATGATACATGGAATAGTGTTTATCTGCAGCTGCTCCCATTACAAACTTCCTGATCCTCTGCTGGTATATCGTTTCCACAATCCCTTTCTCAATTGAGTCCATCTCCACACACAGCTTCTCTGCCTGGACCTACATACTCCTCTTTTAGAATATAGAAACCAGAGTAACCATATAGACATGTCACGTTTTGTACATACCCCTTTCTTCAGACAAATACTAAGATACTCTTGTAGAATCATCTCTGTTTTTGCTGTTTCTTTGCCTCGGTATGCTCTCACTGATTCCTCATCCACCGTTGAAGCGTCGAATCTTGTACCCACTTGAATCAAAAGTGTAAAAAAAATTAAAAGTCAATACCCTTAAAGCATTACTAGAGAGACACTTAGAAGTTATGAATATACTTACAGACAGGAATCGTTGGAGAAGGCTGGTGGATATGAAGGATGCAGATTTTCTTTCCTTGGGAGTTTTCTAATGCCCACATGAGATTTGATATGTTCTTCCATACTTCTCTACCAACTGCGACATAGATTTTCTCTTCGAGTATCTGACTAGTGGCTGCTGCTGCTTCTTCCTCCATAGCCTGAAAGAGACCAAGTTTTTTGGTCTGGAGAGATTTTTAGCACAGAGTTTCCTCTGCACCATCATTTCCCGTTTACTTGGATAAGAAGATATCCAATGGCTGAGCACCTCAAGATTCTGTTCCTTCGAATATTCGACCGTTCTCTATATATATAATATGGAAAAAGACTTGATCAATGGCGAGAGAGGAAACTATAGAATATTAATGTCTTTTTTATATATACCAAATATATTATAATCATGAGAAACAATGTCCGAGAATGTGGTTAACTAGACATGGTTGTCTGTTACTTCTTTAATTTGTTTATTATCTGTTTTGTGACTTTTGTCAGAGTCCAAAGAGCATCTGCTGGAAAAAGAAACAACAACATTAGAAGCAGACAAGACAAGAACGTTATGTGTGATAACAAGAAAGATGAAAATCCAAATAGAGCTATGTCAATGTACTATATAATACATTGAATATTGTCTAGTTGATGTAGCTACCATGACAAAATTCTTTACACCTTTCTCTGAGATCAATTTGATGATCCTCTTCTCTACCGAGTCCATTTCAATGTGTATCTTCTCTACACTGACCTAAAGTATCAACAGTCAGCTCCTCAAAACAAAATGGATAATATCACTTATGTGCTTGCATATGTGAAGATGCTTGCCCAGGATCCTTATCCTTGTCTTTTCTGTTGAGATGCTGGTGAACATTCAGAACTTGTCTCCGGTGTTCTGTAACGCCCAACGTCATGCCCCTAGGCCCTAGCTGCCAACCTACTAATTAAGATTAGTCAGAAGAGTTTATTAATGATCACTATTTAAACAAGCAAAACTGACTTCTCTCAAAGAGTAAAACTAGTCCTACACGCAAGTCTTTATCTTAACCAGTATTTTAGGACTCAATTCACTCCTGAATATATGTTTAGCTAAGCAATTACATCATCAGTGAGATCATCTCTTTGTAAATTAAATACAAAACATTGTTATGCCATATATAGAACAAATCTTAGATGCTCAGATAACATTAAAAAAAAATCAACAGTTACAAGTTAAAAGTCATAGTTGTTGCTCTGGACTTTTTTTGGCATAACCTGGAGGCTCATCCTTGTGCTAAGAGAGCCAGTTATATTAGTTCTACTGGCACAAACATTATAAACATATAACCTTTTTCATGTGACAAATATGGAACACATATACACACACAATCTCACCAGCCTTTCTTTTTTCATCTTACAAATATTAGAGGATTTACACTATGATTTGACAAAGTAGGCAATATATGCTATCTACGGAGAGATTGTATGTATGCATATAAGGATAACGAAGATAACTTCTTTTCATGAGAGATTACAAGCATGAAACAGGGGTTGAGGGCTTTGAAGGATATTCATTTCAACAATGATGTTGAAGCCACTCCTGAATTGCAGAACGAAGAGCATGGTTAGAGATCAGGCTGTTGTGGGAAAGCTTGGCATTGGTCATCGGTGAAGTATCATGTCCACTGTCCAGCCACGCTCTTATTGCCTCTGCTTCATATGTGAAACCATCTGCAGCTACGTGCGGATCCTGCATGACTTCCTATAAGTTTTTTAAAACAAACAAAACAGGTTTTAGTCTCCATTTAAAAGTTCCACATTAACGAGTATCCAACAGTCAATAAGTTTACCTGGAAAATGGGACAAATGAAGTAAGGAGGAGCTATGCGTTTCTCGTTACGTCCGAGATGGAAAGACGAAGATCCTCCGCTAGAAGCCCTCATAGGTTCAAGCACCCTCCAGACTTCAGTAGCAAGGTCCGGACGATTCTCACCGACAGCCTCACAGCATCTCAACGCCAAGCGAGCAAGCTGCTCGGCCTGAACAAAGGGCCAGTCACCAGCTAAAGGGTCCAAAACGTTGTTTAACGAACCGGAATCAAGCGCATACTTCACTTCGTTTGCTATCCGCAAAGCAGACCTCCCTGTCAACAACCGTAATAGTATTACCCCAAACGAGTAAACATCTGACTTTGGTGTTAGCTCTCCGCTGCTCGAAGCTTCTGGATCCAAGTAACCAGCTGTGCCTGTGACATCACTCTTGCTTCCTACCGAGCATGTTCCAAAGTCGCTCAACTTGCTAACGAGATTAGCGTCGAGGAGGATATTCGCCGGCTTTAGATCACCGTGTACTAAGCTATGAGCTTTGTTGGAGTGAAGAAAGACAAGCGCTGCGCATACTTCAGTGGCGATCCGTACACGGTTTTGCCATGATAACGGTGGAGAGTTGTCCTTGCAAGTAAGCCTATCTTCAAGGCTTCCATCGGGTAGATACTCATAGACAAGACTCCACCCTTCTGGACAAGCTCCAATCAGTGTAATGATATTCGGATGCCTCATTTTGCTTAGCACATCAACCTCTTGCTGATACTCCACGGGACCTTGCGAGCTTTTAGGATTCAATATCTTTATAGCCACTTTAGTGTGACGCAGCGTACCAACGTAGATGCTTCCGTACCCTCCTTCACCAATCTTCATCGTCGAATCAAAGCAGTTAGTTGCTTCCTCGATCTCTGAGAAGGTAAAATCAGTGAAGTACTGAGGTAACTGCTCTATCGTTGAAGTAGTCTCTGCGCGGCTCCTGCTTAGCTCCTCGGCTTCTCTGAGAGCTCTGTCACGTTCTGTCTGCAGCTCCTCTCGTTCTTCCTTTAGCTTTTGTAACAGCTTCACGGCTACGTCGAGCTTCTGGTTTAGCTTCTCCATCGTGCCATCAGCTTCTGCTATCTGGTTCTCGAGCGTCTCTTTCTGTGCCGTTGCGGTTTGAACTTCTTCCGTGACTGCTTCTTGTTCTTTTCTAATCGTTACGAATCTCTCTTTCTCTTTGGATACTGCTGCCTCGGTGTCTTTCCTTCGCTTCAACTCCTCAGAATAAGCACTTTCTGATTGCTTAACCTAATAATCAATCAATCATCAGCAACAATATCAGAATAGCTATATATAAGCCTACTAATCTCTTTTGAGTGATACGCAAGCAAACATAAACGGTCCCAGTAAGGAAACTCTCACCCTTTTGATTGCATCAAGTGCACTCTTTTCACCTCTCCGACGCCTAACGGTCTCTGCAGCAGCTTCTCGTTTTGAACTCTGAGCATCTGACGTTACTTGTCTGATTTTATCATGAAAGGAATCATCCACACCATCCTGCAACAAATGATAGTACACCAGTTGCTGAACAGCTGAGAGAACACATTGCTTTTTACCATTATTACAAACTTAGATAACATACCGGAAGATTAGAGGGAGATGAGCGGCCTGAATTCTCATCAACTGTACTCATGACCGTTGCGCTTCCTCTTACTCCCCGGCCGTCCAACTCTCTATCCTCATCGTCAGTTGTATTATTTAACGAACCGTTAGACACCCTCTCGCTGTGTTCAGTTGAACTTCCGTTGCTATGTACTCGAGAGACTGGTGTAGAGAAAGCTTGAAGTAGATCGCTTGCACTTATGGAAGGACGCGGAGATGCGTACTCTGATTCACCGTCATCCGCAGCTTCCCTGACGATGGTATCACATTAGCCACATGCCTGGCTCGTACAAGTCCAATTAAGAAATATGAAAATACACGAACCTTGTGTGTATTAAGGATCCTTTGCAAGTAAACCATATCTGACAAGGAGCAGGAGCTTGTCGGCGTACGAAGATGGCTTTCCTTGACTTGAGTTCCGTCATTTTCCTGTTTAAGTTAGGGAAACACAAAAACATGTAAGATATAATAAACAGTGAGACAGCGGCTACAAGAGTTTGGCATTACTTTGAATGGTGTCTATCTGCTGCTGCTCCCATGACAAGCTTCTTGATCCCCAGCTCCGAAATCAGTTGCACGATTCCCTTCTCTATGGATTCTGTTTCAATAAACATCTTCTCTGCCCTCACCTAACAAATCATAACTCACTTCATTATATTCTCTAGATCACAACTATATATGATCTAATGGTAGCCAATGAAACTAAACTACTCAGGACATAACATACCCCTCTCTGGTGGCATATACGAAGGTACTCGTCTAGGATCATATGTACTTTCTCCCTTTCTTTTTCCCGGAAAATTCTGACTTCCTCCTCCTTCACAGAGCTCACTGGAAACTTGCGCCCACTAGTAAAAAGGTTCAACGAATAAAAAAAAAAACATTAAGAAGAGGGATGATTGATCAATGACCACAAAGACAAAAGGTTAGGACACGATATACTTACTAACTGGGATCATTTGGGAGGGTTGATGAACATGAATAACGCAAATCTTCTTCCCTCCAGTGTTCTGCAACGCCCATATGAGTGTAGACTTGCTCTTGGCCACGTGTTTATCAACAGCTACGAAGATCTTCTCCTCGATCAGCCGCGAGACGGGCTCTTCCGTGACGCTGCTCCTACTTGACCTCGATCCAGGGCTAGTGATCCCATGGAATCTCATGGATCCAGCACGCTCGGTCATAGCTGGAATTGGAGTCACCAAAGCCATCGTGTGAAAAAAAGCTCTCTCTCCACAAAGGGCTCAAAGGTCTCAACTTTACTCAATCCTACAAACAAGATTCCTAAATCCAACACAACAACAACAAAACAAACAAAGGAACTAAGAATTCACCACATCACTGCACAACACGAACCAACAAGCAGTGAACTCAATAAAGTGATTGGCTTTATTGACTACAGAGCAAAAAGCAAGACACTTTGAATATCATAGTGAAACACCCTAGAGGATTCTACGGATAAGGAGGAAGTAAGAAGAGTTTGGTATCGATTTCGAAACGTATTGACCAAAAAGTTATAGTCTTTCGGACAGAAAACAAGCAAGACATGAAACTGAGATTTTTTTTTCTTTTTTATTTTTACTTTTTTCTCGGAGATTCTCAGAGAAAATTAATTAAAATTGAGTAAGAAAGGCAATTGCTTTGTACTACATACCAAAAACGAAGAAGCTTCCTGGTGATTTGAATGTGCCTTCTTCTGGTGCTCAAACGTGACGTGGTCGAAAAATGAGAGCGTATAAAGAGAAGAGACAGAGATTGTTCTGCTGTATGCAAGCGCACGGTATTACTTATATAATGGGAGGGTCCTACTTTAACAGATTGAAGACACGTGTACTTAATCATAAGATGAATTTGCTTTTTATTTGTCCACTGTAATTGATATGTTTTAGTCAGACTAATTATTCGAGTTTAATTTCCTAATTATTCGAGTTTAATTTCCTAATTATATAAAAAACATATGTAAGCTTCAATATATACCTTTTCCTTTGGCAATTTTCCCCTTTTTTCAAAAAAAAAAAGATATGTTATCTTGTCCTTAGGAATATTTAAGTATTTTATCTCTTGGAATATTTGATGAGCATTGATGATGTAGATGAAAACATATCTGAAGAGTTTTTTTCCTGATAAATTTAGAACTAGTTGAATAGTTAATGTGCCGTGTGTGGTTGTACCATGTTATATAATGTAAAATACTTGGGATATTCCTGAAAATGCCTATTCCCTTGTCATTTTCATTTGAATTCTATATTTTCCCTGGGGCCGCAATGGAATTTTATTTTCTTATTGAACGTTATTACGTAATTGGCAGGGGTTTTAAAAATAAATAAAAGGTTGTCTCGTTATATGAAGACAGGCGAAGCACATCCACAACAATGCTAGTTTATCAACTAGCCAAAATAATTTAATTCAAGAGAAAACAGAATATTATTTATATTTTATCGTTGAATATTTCAAACTTGGGATATACGGTTTGGGAATGTAGCATCTCTTTATTCATTCGTCGAAAGCTTTATCATAAACTGCAATTTGAATTTGTTTATGCACGTTTGATCATGTTAGGAAAATAATTAAAAACGTTATTTGAATATGACTAGTCTTCACGATAACCGGAATTCTTAACTTTTTTTTTTTTTAGAAATTCTTAACATTTTTTGAGAAGCAAAATTCCTACATGAATCATATTGGTTGTCATATGTTTGTTTCATAAAAAAAAAAAGGTTTTTATTATGAGTACAAAACACACAAAATCACACTTTAAGTCTGGTTACTTGTATGACGTTGAAAAATTAATATGGAAAAGAAAGAAAACAACAAAAAGATATAAATTTGTAGATACTATGGTGTAATATTAACCACTAATTATTAATGATAAATAAAAATATAATTTTACGAATTCAATCCTTAGTTTATTTTTTTTTGAAAATAACACACATTACTAGTTATGATATAATTTGTTTCAAAACTTCTTATCCAAAATTTGTAAACCTATTTTAAATATCAATAAAATTATTTAGCTGGAAAATCACTAAGCCCGGGCCTAGTTGTATTAAGGGTCTAAGTGAAAAAATGAAAAGTTAATACTAAATGGACCATATGATGTATGGGCCTTAGTGAACTATTTAAGCGCGGTTTGAGTTCTACGTCCAAATCCAAACGTTTGTAACAGTGTGAATCCAAAAGGTTTGCTTTTTAAAACTTGAAATGGCCAGTATTTTGGTTTGGTTTGAAATGGCCAGTATTTTTTTCCTTGTTTTAGGTAGCCATAAGTGTGTCATTAAAAAAAAGCCTCAAGTGTTCGATTTGCCGTAGTCCTCTACGTATTTTGGGATAATGCATATGGTTAACAACATCAAAGATGATTAAGTTTTAAGATAAGATCATAAGAGTCGTGCATATCATTGTTTTTTACGCTATAATCGTCGACTGTTTATGATGATTAGTTATGTTACCAAACACCCTAAACTAAATTAATGTGGTGTCTAGATAGAGTTATAATATGGCAACCAACCGCTGCACGCTTGTTTTATAATACTAATCTATCATTTTTCTCTGTTAGGTAGAACATTATGATGGCAAATCTCTATACAATCAACATACCACAACAAAACTTCATATAATCTCAAAAAGTCAAGAAAACTATGATGCATTTAATTACACATGACGCAACTGAAAACGTTTTGTTAGCTTTCTAACTTGCTATTTCTATCCTTGTAAATTCCAGTTTAAGTAATTAACTCGGCGATGGTACCTAAGAACGAACAAGAACAACGAAACATTGCTTGGCCATGAAAGCGATGCACAGAAAAAGCCTTCACATGCACTCAAAGACAAGAGATACGAAAAGGTCTGTGACCGTGAGTACTATATATGCTTCGTAATTCTCCACAGTATCGTCGTTTCATCTGCTGTCATGTGCAAGTAGTATACAAGAAACCATTGGTCCCTTTGTTTTCACGATCTTCATTGCACGCACATTTGTTAATGACGTTTGTCTTTTATCTTGGTACTACTATAAACAAAAATAATTATCATGATAATAAAAAATGTGTATTGATTGAACATTGTAGCGTGGCGAGGCTGCATTCTTTTTTCACTTCATTGGCCTAAGATAAAATCATGAATGGACATCACAGCTACTAAATTGGTGCATGCATAACGACGAGAGAAAAACTACAAAACCATATTGTAAAGAAATATTTATGTGTATGGATCCATACACACGTATCAAAACTGTCAAAAGGATCAGACTGGGTGTGGTCCAAACAAGGATCAACATCGTTGTTGTAATTATCATAAAGATAGTATAATATACACATGTTCAAAATATTTATAAATGGAATTTGACAATCGTGAGAGTCCGTTTGGCACTATTCCTTATATTTTCCAACATTTATCAAATAATCTATTAGCCATGCATATGATAACACGGCAAAAATACTAGTGAAAAGCATTGAATATTGCAATAGCCTCATTCTCTTTGAATTATGTCGCTTTTGGTAGGTCATACTTCATAAAATGACCAAACATGTTCTGATTCCGCATTTCTGATCGACCGCAATATTTTCCATTAGTACGATTAATAAAAAATTTATAATAAAAGTTCACAGTTCTGCTACTTGTATATATATATATATATATACATAAATTGATTCTGACAATTTCACCAGTTAAGCCGGCGAAATATTTTTCGGTTTTATCCAACGATCGTGCTCATCGGTGAAGACATTTATTAGGGATTGAGGTATTGATTAAACAATACGATTATTGGGACTTAACACTTGACTATTTCATTCATACTATAGATAACGGTGAGTGCGCAAAAAAAAGAAATAACGGTAAAAAATTGACGAGTTTACCCTTCCCGACACACTTGTTGCCGTATGGTAACCCACTCGGACAACTTGGCTCAACGGAGGACCATTACCTACCGACTCCGCGACCATGTCACACTCATTTATTACATATACAGTCACTCACTCACACACACAGTGACATATATTTATGTGTAAATCTACTACAATGGTTTGTATCCACATTTTTGGCAAATGAAATAAACTCTTAGGGAGTATAATAAATAATATTGTAACAAAACAAAGTAGGTTCTTGACTTTTTTTTTCTAATCGAGTTTTCTTGTATTAGTTTAAGACTACTACTACATTAAACGTCATACGTGTAAATGATGAAACCTCCGTATAAAGTAATCTGGTTCTTGTCGTTTACAATGTAAACTCTATGTAAATTGATGCCAATTGTCGATTTTCTTAATAAAAAAAGTCTGTTGTATTTTTTTCAGGGTTCTCTGGGTATTACTTAAATAAATATTTTTCTTGTTGGAAGTGGGTCTACTAGATGACACGTTTTTGACTAAACCATCTACTCTCGTGCTTCGAGCTTCTTCACCTCTCGTGAGTTTCTTCTTATTATATTAAGCCGCATTTATGTGAACTCTGTAAAACAATAATATTATAAGTTTCATTTCTTCTTAACAATGGAGGCAGAACTTGAAGTGAGTAGGGCAGAGTACTATCATTATCAGTAGTACTTCTTTATATCTGCATTCCTCTTCTTGCAAGCATTGGATCAGATTCCAAAAGGTTAAATCTTTGTACTTTTTCTTTTCTTTTATATTCTCTTCTTTCTTTGATCAACACTGCATGAATGAATCATACAATAATAATCAGTTTTGATTCAGACATGTTATTCTTTGATTGTACTCACAGTTTTGGTATCTTTCCTTTTTAAATATAAAAACTGTTCTGTAGAAAACAGAGAGAAGAAGAAGAGCATTGTGGGTGTTTTAATGGAGAAAGAGATTTACAGAAGACAACTTTCAAGAGAAGGGATAGGATGTGTTTGGATGTTTATGAACAGCATGTTTGATTTCAGACATGGTGGATCTATCCATAAGCTTTTGATGGATAAGAAACGTGGCAGCAAAAGAATTATAGGTTTCAGTTTCTTTTTTCTTTTGGGACATCATTAAGAAAATGTGTCTGAACCAAAAAAAAAAAGAATAAGGATTCTCACTTTGTTGGTTAATGTTACAATGCAGTTGTTGAGACTAAGGTGGAGAGAAGCACCTTACCTGTGACTCTGACTTTGAGGTACTGGATTTGAGAATCAAATTTGTTTTTATTGTGTAAAATTGTTGTGGGGAGTTAGAAACTGATTTAGATTGTTTGTGTTTTGTTGTCTCAGGAGAGTGAAGCTGAAATGCAGAGTGTCAAGAACCTCACTGAAGAGGAGACTCAGCAAAAGTGTGATACAGAATGCAGAGGAAAGACAAAGGAGAAGAAGAGAAGCAGAACATGCAGCAAAACCAACAGTGAGGATGTTAATGATCATGCAGACAAGAAACCATATGATCATCAGAGTGATGATGCTGATTCAATAAATGATGATGATTCAGAAGAGAAGTTCAGCGAGTTGATAAAGCGGTTGATAGCTCAGACACAGAAGGACAGCGACGAAGCAGAGAACTGCAAGAGCCTTGTGGATGCATCTCAGTTCTTGGATTCTAAACAAGGATCATTCCGGGACATTGGTACTTCACCAGTTTCAGGAGATTCTCAGAGGATCAAAGAGACACAAACAATTGTAATATTGAAGCCTGAGCCAACTGACTTGGTTATTGGTTCATCACCTGGAACACATGCTACATGCAACAAAGCCAAGAATGGGAGATCCGGGTCTAGCTTCATTCTCAATAGAATCAGAAGAAGACTAAAATCTTCTCCTAAGAAGAATCCATGCAATGCTGATGCATTGTCTTCTGACAACTCTTGTATGGGAGAGGAGATAGAGAATAGTTCCAGGCGGCATGTTTCAGCTGAAGAGATATTGCCTGACATTTCTTCAAATAATGAGGCTGATAAAGAAGATTCAAAGAAGAGTATGTGTGGTATATACATTGCAGCCAAGAAACATCTATCTGAAATGCTTGCAGAAGGAGATGCTGCAGATGTTGATTCACCTGATAAAGAAGCACCAAGAATCCTTGGGAAGATTCTTGCTCTCCCTGAGTTCTCTACACCAGAGAACAGTCCAAAAGTGACACTAGCGCATGAGTTTGCTGGTCATCAGATAACCGAGAAACCAAATATTCAAGAATGCAGCTCAGAAGATTCAACCAAACATGAGGAAACAGCTTCAACTTGTCCCGGAGGTGATTCTTTTTTCTTCTGACCTGTTTCTTTCTCAGCCTTTGGTAAGTTTTCAGATTGACAAAATGAAACTAACTGTTTTAAATGTGTAATCAGCAGGCGTTTCAGACACTAGGGATGAAGAGAAGACTGTCTTGGACTCGTTGTCTGAAGCAGTTAGCTCTTGCATTGTACACCAAGATGCATATGTTGATGAAGAGAAGCTTGAAACTCATGATGAACATGAGCAGACACAACCACTAGAAAAGGTTGTGTCTGAGTGCCAAGACAATGCCACTGATGTGCCAGGAAAGTCAAGTCCTGTGTCTGTTCTTGAGCCTTTCTTTACAGATGATGACACAAAGTCCAAACAGCTCCAGGCTCTCTTCAGGTATTGCCTTGCCACATCAGTTGAGCATTTTAATCAAAATTTTTGTTCAGAGCTAACCTTTTCATTGACTTAAATCAGTTGAAAGTCGGTTGCAACCAAGGTGCATACGCTTCAACGAGCCTGATTCTCCAAGATCAGAGAAAGACAATGAAGTCAAAGATAGAATGAATGACAAAGAATTGGCACTTGCATACATCCAAGCAGTGGTCAAGTCCTCAGAGTTGAACTGGGAAGAGCTTTTGGTGAGATCCTTTTATTTGGAGCAGGTTCTTGAGGAAGCTCTAGTGGATGACGTAGAGTTCTATCCTACAAACTTCTGCACGGACAAGAAACTCCTCTTTGACTGTATCAAATGAAGTTCTTATGGAGTTTTGTGGACATGATGGCCCTTGGATCTCACACTCGCCAAAAACCGCGTGCAGCCGGTTTGCCCAGAAATGGAAAACGTTGCTGAAGTGGTGCAAGAAAGAGGTTTACTGGCATCTCTTACCTTGCGCTTCTCCTCACTCACGCAGACCAGATAGTCAGGAAAGACCTGGCTAGGACTGGGAGTGGGGATGGACTAGGTTTTGATATCGGCTGCATCGGTTCTCAAACAGGTGAGATAATCCTTGATGAACTATTAGAAGAGATCATCATCAGCAGCTGCACTGACTTGTTCCAGTCAACAGTCAGTACCAGAAAGTAAACTTGTTGCTTACAAGAAAGACATCTGATGATGGTCAAGAGGCTCGTTTGTTTACTCTGTGTATAGTTTCACTTCCACTTCCATGGATGGACAAGGTCTAGCTTTCCCTTTGTGTAGATACCCACAACCACAGCTTTTAGTAGCAACAAACGTTTCTTTTTGTTTTCTTTTCTATTTTGGCTTCTGTAGAGTTTTGAGTTCAGTTGTGATTGTGAATGTTCTTTGTATGTTGTTTTTTTATATGAGGATGAATAAGACGAGGCTTGAGCTTAGATAAGAGGAACATCTCTGCTACAGGGGAAGCTATAATGGATCATCTCAGTAGGTTTAGAGTTTAAGAGAGAAAAAAACAGAGAGAGAGAGAGAGAGACATCACAGGAAGCCTCATGTGGCTTTGGCTAAACCATCTGATCATGTTACATAACATCCTACACTCGGTAAGAGCGATTAAAGAAACTGCATATGAACAAGAAAAACACAAATACACACATATATAAACTACAAAGGTAAAGTTTCCCTACTACAACTACGTGTTATACATTCAATACCTAGTACTAGCAAACCTAAGTTAAAGGTATCACATACTCTCTGTTTACATCTCATATGAGAAAACGCAGAGTAGATT
>NC_079514.1:43157603-43196041 GCF_000801105.2 Raphanus sativus | reverse complement strand
TCTCCTCTTTAGTATATAGAAACCTGAGTAACATATATACATGTCAGGTTTAATACACACCTTTTTCTTCAGACAAATACTAAGATACTCTTGTAGAATCATCTCTGTTTTTGCTGTTTCTTTGCCTCGGTATGCCCTCACTGATTCCTCATCCACCGTTGAAGCGCGTCGAATCTTGTACCCACTTGAGTCAAATGTCAATACCCTTAAAGCATTACTAGAGAGACACTTAGAAGTTATGAATATACTTACAGACAGGAATCGTTGGAGAAGGCTGGTGGATATGAAGGATACAGATTTTCTTTCCTTGGGAGTTTTCTAATGCCCACATGAGATTTGATATGTTCTTCCATACTTCTCTACCAACTGCGACATAGATTTTCTCTTCGAGTATCTGACTAGTGGCTGCTGCTTCTTCCTCCATAGCCTGAAAGAGAGCAAGTTTTTTGGTGTGGAGAGATTTTTAGCACAGAGTTTCCTCTGCACCATCGTTTCCCGTTTACTTGGATAAGAAGATATCCAATGGCTGAGCACCTCAAGATTCTGTTCCTTCGAATATTCGACCGTTCTCTATATATATAATATGGAAAAAGACTTGATCAATGGCGAGAGAGGAAACTATAGAATATTAATGTCTTTTTTATATATACCAAATATATTATAATCATGAGAAACAATGTCCGAGAATGTGGTTAACTAGACATGGTTGTCTGTTACTTCTTTAATTTGTTTATTATCTGTTTTGTGACTTTTGTCAGAGTCCAAAGAGCATCTGCTGGAAAAAGAAACAACAACATTAGAAGCAGACAAGACAAGAACGTTATGTGTGATAACAAGAAAGATGAAAATCCAAATAGAGCTATGTCAATGTACATTGAATATTGTCTAGTTGATGTAGCTACCATGACAAAATTCTTTACACCTTTCTCTGAGATCAATTTGATGATCCTCTTCTCTACCGAGTCCATTTCAATGTGTATCTTCTCTACACTGACCTAAAGTATCAACAGTCAGCTCCTCAAAACAAAATGGATAATATCACTTATGTGCTTGCATATGTGAAGATGCTTGCCCAGGATCCTTATCCTTGTCTTTTCTGTTGAGATGCTGGTGAACATTCAGAACTTGTCTCCGGTGTTCTGTAACGCCCAACGTCATGCCCCTAGGCCCTAGCTGCCAACCTACTAATTAAGATTAGTCAGAAGAGTTTATTAATGATCACTGTTTAAACAAGCAAAACTGACTTCTCTCAAGAGTAAAACTAGTCCTACACGCAAGTCTTTATCTTAACCAGTATTTTAGGACTCAATTCACTCCTGAATATATGTTTAGCTAAGCAATTACATCATCAGTGAGATCATCTCTTTGTAAATTAAATACAAAACATTGTTATGCCATATATAGAACAAATCTTAGATGCTCAGATAACATTAAAAAAAAATCAACAGTTACAAGTTAAAAGTCATAGTTGTTGCTCTGGACTTTTTTTGGCATAACCTGGAGGCTCATCCTTGTGCTAAGAGAGCCAATTATATCAGTAGTTCTACTGGCACAAACATTATAAACATATAACCTTTTTCATGTGACAAATATGGAACACATATACACACACAATCTCACCAGCCTTTCTTTTTTCATCTTACAAATATTAGAGGATTTACACTATGATTTGACAAAGTAGGCAATATATGCTATCTACGGAGAGATCGTATGCATGAATGCAAAGAAAACTTCTTTTCATGAGAGATTACAAGCATGAAACAGGGGTTGAGGGCTTTGAAGGATTTTCATTGTCAACAATGATGTTGAAGCCACTCCTGAATTGCAGAACGAAGAGCATGGTTAGAGATCAGGCTGTTGTGGGAAAGCTTGGCATTGGTCATCGGTGAAGTATCATGTCCACTGTCCAGCCACGCTCTTATAGCCTCTGCTTCATATGTGAAACCATCTGCAGCTACGTGCGGATCCTGCATGACTTCCTATAAGTTTTTTAAAACAAACAAAACGAGTTTTAGTCTCAGTTAAAACTCATCATAAGCCTTCAGAGTATATAACAGTCAATAAGTTACCTGGAAAATGGGACAAATGAAGTAAGGAGGAGCTATGCGTTTCTCGTTACGTCCGAGATGGAAAGACGAAGATCCTCCGCTAGAAGCCCTCATAGGTTCAAGCACCCTCCAGACTTCAGTAGCAAGGTCCGGACGATTCTCACCGACAGCCTCACAGCATCTCAACGCCAAGCGAGCAAGCTGCTCGGCCTGAACAAAGGGCCAGTCACCAGCTAAAGGGTCCAAAACGTTGTTTAACGAACCGGAATCAAGCGCATACTTCACTTCGTTTGCTATCCGCAAAGCAGACCTCCCTGTCAACAACCGTAATAGTATTACCCCAAACGAGTAAACATCTGACTTTGGTGTTAGCTCTCCGCTGCTCGAAGCTTCTGGATCCAAGTAACCAGCTGTGCCTGTGACATCACTCTTGCTTCCTACCGAGCATGTTCCAAAGTCGCTCAACTTGCTAACGAGATTAGCGTCGAGGAGGATATTCGCCGGCTTTAGATCACCGTGTACTAAGCTATGAGCTTTGTTGGAGTGAAGAAAGACAAGCGCTGCGCATACTTCAGTGGCGATCCGTACACGGTTTTGCCATGATAACGGTGGAGAGTTGTCCTTGCAAGTAAGCCTATCTTCAAGGCTTCCATCGGGTAGATACTCATAGACAAGACTCCACCCTTCTGGACAAGCTCCAATCAGTGTAATGATATTCGGATGCCTCATTTTGCTTAGCACATCAACCTCTTGCTGATACTCCACGGGACCTTGCGAGCTTTTAGGATTCAATATCTTTATAGCCACTTTAGTGTGACGCAGCGTACCAACGTAGATGCTTCCGTACCCTCCTTCACCAATCTTCATCGTCGAATCAAAGCAGTTAGTTGCTTCCTCGATCTCTGAGAAGGTAAAATCAGTGAAGTACTGAGGTAACTGCTCTATCGTTGAAGTAGTCTCTGCGCGGCTCCTGCTTAGCTCCTCGGCTTCTCTGAGAGCTCTGTCACGTTCTGTCTGCAGCTCCTCTCGTTCTTCCTTTAGCTTTTGTAACAGCTTCACGGCTACGTCGAGCTTCTGGTTTAGCTTCTCCATCGTGCCATCAGCTTCTGCTATCTGGTTCTCGAGCGTCTCTTTCTGTGCCGTTGCGGTTTGCACTTCTTCCGTGACTGCTTCTTGTTCTTTTCTAATCGTTACGAATCTCTCTTTCTCTTTGGATACTGCTGCCTCGGTGTCTTTCCTTCGCTTCAACTCCTCAGAATAAGCACTTTCTGATTGCTTAACCTAATAATCAATCAATCATCAGCAACAATATCAGAATAGCTATATATAAGCCTACTAATCTCTTTTGAGTGATACGCAAGCAAACATAAACGGTCCCAGTAAGGAAACTCTCACCCTTTTGATTGCATCAAGTGCACTCTTTTCACCTCTCCGACGCCTAACGGTCTCTGCAGCAGCTTCTCGTTTTGAACTCTGAGCATCTGACGTTACTTGTCTGATTTTATCATGAAAGGAATCATCCACACCATCCTGCAACAAATGATAGTACACCAGTTGCTGAACAGCTGAGAGAACACATTGCTTTTTACCATTATTACAAACTTAGATAACATACCGGAAGATTAGAGGGAGATGAGCGGCCTGAATTCTCATCAACTGTGCTCATGACCGTTGCGCTTCCTCTTACTCCCCGGCCGTCCAACTCTCTATCCTCATCGTCAGTTGTATTATTTAACGAACCGTTAGACACCCTCTCGCTGTGTTCAGTTGAACTTCCGTTGCTATGTACTCGAGAGACTGGTGTAGAGAAAGCTTGAAGTAGATCGCTTGCACTTATGGAAGGACGCGGAGATGCGTACTCTGATTCACCGTCATCCGCAGCTTCCCTGACGATGGTATCACATTAGCCACATGCCTGGCTCGTACAAGTCCAATTAAGGAAATATGAAAATACACGAACCTTGTGTGTATTAAGGATCCTTTGCAAGTAAACCATATCTGACAAGGTGTAGGAGCTTGTCGGCGTACGAAGATGGCTTTCCTTGACTTGAGTTCCGTCATTTTCCTGTTTAAGTTAGGGAAACAGCAAAAACATGTAAGATTATAAACAGTGAGACAGCGGCTACAAGAGTTTGGCATTACTTTGAATGGTGTCTATCTGCTGCTGCTCCCATGACAAGCTTCTTGATCCCCAGCTCCGAAATCAGTTGCACGATTCCTTTCTCTATGGATTCTGTTTCAATAAACATCTTCTCTGCCCTCACCTAACAAATCATAACTCACTTCATTATATTCTCTAGATCACAACTATATATGATCTAATGGTAGCCAATGAAACTAAACTACTCAGGACATAACATACCCCTCTCTGGTGGCATATACGAAGATACTCGTCTAGGATCATATGTACTTTCTCCCTTTCTTTTTCCCGGAAAATTCTGACTTCCTCCTCCTTCACAGAGCTCACTGGAAACTTCGCGCCCACTAGGAAAAAGGTTCAACGAATAAAAAAAAAAACAGTAAGAAGAGGGATGATTGATCAGTGACCACAAACAGAAAAGGCTCTAGGGGAGAATGGATACTTACTAACTGGGATCATTTGGGAGGGTTGATGAACATGAATAACGCAAATCTTCTTCCCTCCAGTGTTCTGCAACGCCCATATGAGTGTAGACTTGCTCTTGGCCACGTGTTTATCAACAGCTACGAAGATCTTCTCCTCGATCAGCCGCGAGACGGGCTCTTCCGTGACGCTGCTCCTACTAGACCTCGATCCAGGGCTAGTGATCCCATGGAATCTCATGGATCCAGCACGCTCGGTCATAGCTGGAATTGGAGTCACCAAAGCCATCGTGTGAAAAAAAGCTCTCTCTCCACAAAGGGCTCAAAGGTCTCAACTTTACTCAATCCTACAAACAAGATTCCTAAATCCAACACAACAACAACAAAACAAACAAAGGAACTAAGAATTCACCACATCACTGCACAACACGAACCAACAAGCAGTGAACTCAATAAAGTGATTGGCTTTATTGACTACAGAGCAAAAAGCAAGACACTTTGAATATCATAGTGAAACACCCTAGAGGATTCTACGGATAAGGAGGAAGTAAGAAGAGTTTGGTATCGATTTCGAAACGTATTGACCAAAAAGTTATAGTCTTTCAGACAGAACAACAAGCAAGACATGAAACTGAGATTTTTTTTTCTTTTTTATTTTTATTTTTTGCTCGGAGATTCTCAGAGAAAATTAATTAAAATTGAGTAAGAAAGGCAATTGCTTTGTACTACATACCAAAAACGAAGAAGCTTCCTGGTGATTTGAATGTGCCTTCTTCTGGTGCTCAAACGTGACGTGGTCGAAAAATGAGAGTATAAAGAGAAGAGACAGAGATTGTTCTGCTGTATGCAAGCGCACGGTATTACTTATATAATGCGAGGGTCCTACTTTAACAGATTGAAGACACGTGTTCTTAATCATAAGATGAATTTGCTTTTTATTTGTCCACTGTAATTGATATGTTTTAGTCAGACTAATTATTCGAGTTTAATTTCCTAATTATATAAAAAACATATGTAAGCTTCAATATATACCTTTTCCTTTGGCAATTTTCCCTTTTTTTCAAAAAAAAGATATGTTATCTTGTCTTTAGGAATATTTAAGTATTTTATCTCTTGGAATATTTGATGAGCATTGATGATGTAGATGAAAACATATCTGAAGAGTTTTTTTCCTGATAAATTTAGAACTAGTTGAATAGTTAATGTGCCGTGTGTGGTTGTACCATGTTATATAATGTAAAATACTTGGGATATTCCTGAAAATGCCTATTCCCTTGTCATTTTCATTTGAATTCTATATTTTCCCTGGGGCCGCAATGGAATTTTATTTTCTTATTGAACGTTATTACGTAATTGGCAGGGGTTTTAAAAATAAATAAAAGGTTGTCTCGTTATATGAAGACAGGCGAAGCACATCCACAACAATGCTAGTTTATCAACTAGCCAAAATAATTTAATTCAAGAGAAAACAGAATATTATTTATATTTTATCGTTGAATATTTCAAACTTGGGATATACGGTTTGGGAATGTAGCATCTCTTTATTCATTCGTCGAAAGCTTTATCATAAACTGCAATTTGAATTTGTTTATGCACGTTTGATCATGTTAGGAAAATAATTAAAAACGTTATTTGAATATGACTAGTCTTCCCGATAACCGGAATTCTTAACTTTTTTTTTTTTTAGAAATTCTTAACATTTTTTGAGAAGCAAAATTCCTACATGAATCATATTGGTTGTCATATGTTTGTTTCATAAAAAAAAAGGTTTTTATTATGAGTACAAAACACACAAAATCACACTTTAAGTCTGGTTACTTGTATGACGTTGAAAAATTAATATGGAAAAGAGAGAAAACAACAAAAAGATATAAATTTGTAGATACTATGGTGTAATATTAACCACTAGTTATTAATGATAAATAAAAATATAATTTTACGAATTCAATCCTTAGTTTGTTTTTTTTTTGAAAATAACACACATTACTAGTTATGATATAATTTGTTTCAAAACTTCTTATCCAAAATTTGTAAACCTATTTTAAATATCAATAAAATTATTTAGCTGGAAAATCACTAAGCCCGGGCCTAGTTGTATTAAGGGTCTAAGTGAAAAAATGAAAAGTTAATACTAAATGGACCATATGATGTATGGGCCTTAATGAACTATTTAAGCGCGGTTTGAGTTCTACGTCCAAATCCAAACGTTTGTAACAGTGTGAATCCAAAAGGTTTGCTTTTTAAAACTTGAAATGGCCAGTATTTTGGTTTGGTTTGAAATGGCCAGTATTTTTTTCCTTGTTTTAGGTAGCCATAAGTGTGTCATTAAAAAAAAGCCTCAAGTGTTCGATTTGCCGTAGTCCTCTACGTATTTTGGGATAATGCATATGGTTAACAACATCAAAGATGATTAAGTTTTAAGATAAGATCATAAGAGTCGTGCATATCATTGTTTTTTACGCTATAATCGTCGACTGTTTATGATGATTAGTTATGTTACCAAACACCCTAAACTAAATTAATGTGGTGTCTAGATAGAGTTATAATATGGCAACCAACCGCTGCACGCTTGTTTTATAATACTAATCTATCATTTTTCTCTGTTAGGTAGAACATTATGATGGCAAATCTCTATACAATCAACATACCACAACAAAACTTCATATAATCTCAAAAAGTCAAGAAAACTATGATGCATTTAATTACACATGACGCAACTGAAAACGTTTTGTTAGCTTTCTAACTTGCTATTTCTATCCTTGTAAATTCCAGTTTAAGTAATTAACTCGGCGATGGTACCTAAGAACGAACAAGAACAACGAAACATTGCTTGGCCATGAAAGCGATGCACAGAAAAAGCCTTCACATGCACTCAAAGACAAGAGATACGAAAAGGTCTGTGACCGTGAGTACTATATATGCTTCGTAATTCTCCACAGTATCGTCGTTTCATCTGCTGTCATGTGCAAGTAGTATACAAGAAACCATTGGTCCCTTTGTTTTCACGATCTTCATTGCACGCACATTTGTTAATGACGTTTGTCTTTTATCTTGGTACTACTATAAACAAAAATAATTATCATGATAATAAAAAATGTGTATTGATTGAACATTGTAGCGTGGCGAGGCTGCATTCTTTTTTCACTTCATTGGCCTAAGATAAAATCATGAATGGACATCACAGCTACTAAATTGGTGCATGCATAACGACGAGAGAAAAACTACAAAACCATATTGTGAAGAAATATTTATGTGTATGGATCCATACACACGTATCAAAACTGGCAAAAGGATCAGACTGGGTGTGGTCCAAACAAGGATCAACATCGTTGTTGTAATTATCATAATGATAGTATAATATACACATGTTCAAAATATTTATAAATGGAATTTGACAATCGTGAGAGTCCGTTTGGCACTATTCCTTATATTTTCCAACATTTATCAAATAATCTATTAGCCATGCATATGATAACACGGCAAAAATACTAGTGAAAAGCATTGAATATTGCAATAGCCTCATTCTCTTTGAATTATGTCGCTTTTGGTAGGTCATACTTCATAAAATGACCAAACATGTTCTGATTCCGCATTTCTGATCGACCGCAATATTTTCCATTAGTACGATTAATAAAAAATTTATAATAAAAGTTCACAGTTCTGCTACTTGTATATATATATATATATATACATAAATTGATTCTGACAATTTCACCAGTTAAGCCGGCGAAATATTTTTCGGTTTTATCCAACGATCGTGCTCATCGGTGAAGACATTTATTAGGGATTGAGGTATTGATTAAACAATACGATTATTGGGACTTAACACTTGACTATTTCATTCATACTATAGATAACGGTGAGTGCGCAAAAAAAAGAAATAACGGTAAAAAATTGACGAGTTTACCCTTCCCGACACACTTGTTGCCGTATGGTAACCCACTCGGACAACTTGGCTCAACGGAGGACCATTACCTACCGACTCCGCGACCATGTCACACTCATTTATTACATATACAGTCACTCACTCACACACACAGTGACATATATTTATGTGTAAATCTACTACAATGGTTTGTATCCACATTTTTGGCAAATGAAATAAACTCTTAGGGAGTATAATAAATAATATTGTAACAAAACAAAGTAGGTTCTTGACTTTTTTTTTCTAATCGAGTTTTCTTGTATTAGTTTAAGACTACTACTACATTAAACGTCATACGTGTAAATGATGAAACCTCCGTATAAAGTAATCTGGTTCTTGTCGTTTACAATGTAAACTCTATGTAAATTGATGCCAATTGTCGATTTTCTTAATAAAAAAAGTCTGTTGTATTTTTTTCAGGGTTCTCTGGGTATTACTTAAATAAATATTTTTCTTGTTGGAAGTGGGTCTACTAGATGACACGTTTTTGACTAAACCATCTACTCTCGTGCTTCGAGCTTCTTCACCTCTCGTGAGTTTCTTCTTATTATATTAAGCCGCATTTATGTGAACTCTGTAAAACAATAATATTATAAGTTTCATTTCTTCTTAACAATGGAGGCAGAACTTGAAGTGAGTAGGGCAGAGTACTATCATTATCAGTAGTACTTCTTTATATCTGCATTCCTCTTCTTGCAAGCATTGGATCAGATTCCAAAAGGTTAAATCTTTGTACTTTTTCTTTTCTTTTATATTCTCTTCTTTCTTTGATCAACACTGCATGAATGAATCATACAATAATAATCAGTTTTGATTCAGACATGTTATTCTTTGATTGTACTCACAGTTTTGGTATCTTTCCTTTTTAAATATAAAAACTGTTCTGTAGAAAACAGAGAGAAGAAGAAGAGCATTGTGGGTGTTTTAATGGAGAAAGAGATTTACAGAAGACAACTTTCAAGAGAAGGGATAGGATGTGTTTGGATGTTTATGAACAGCATGTTTGATTTCAGACATGGTGGATCTATCCATAAGCTTTTGATGGATAAGAAACGTGGCAGCAAAAGAATTATAGGTTTCAGTTTCTTTTTTCTTTTGGGACATCATTAAGAAAATGTGTCTGAACCAAAAAAAAAAAGAATAAGGATTCTCACTTTGTTGGTTAATGTTACAATGCAGTTGTTGAGACTAAGGTGGAGAAGCACCTTACCTGTGACTCTGACTTTGAGGTACTGGATTTGAGAATCAAATTTGTTTTTATTGTGTAAAATTGCTGTGGGGAGTTAGAAACTGATTTAGATTGTTTGTGTTTTGTTGTCTCAGGAGAGTGAAGCTGAAATGCAGAGTGTCAAGAACCTCACTGAAGAGGAGACTCAACAAAAGTGTGATACAGAATGCAGAGGAAAGACAAAGGAGAAGAAGAGAAGCAGAACATGCAGCAAAACCAACAGTGAGGATGTTAATGATCATGCAGACAAGAAACCATATGATCATCAGAGTGATGATGCTGATTCAATAAATGATGATGATTCAGAAGAGAAGTTCAGCGAGTTGATAAAACGGTTGATAGCTCAGACACAGAAGGACAGTGACGAGGCAGAGAACTGCAAGAACCTTGTGGATGCATCTCAGTTCTTGGATTCTAAACAAGGATCATTCCGAGACATTGGTACTTCACCAGTTTCAGGAGATTCTCAGAGGATCAAAGAGACACAAACAATTGTAATATTGAAGCCTGAGCCAACTGACTTGGTTATTGGTTCATCACCTGGAACACATGCTACATGCAACAAAGCCAAGAATGGGAGATCCGGGTCTAGCTTCATTCTCAATAGAATCAGAAGAAGACTAAAATCTTCTCCTAAGAAGAATCCATGCAATGCTGATGCATTGTCTTCTGACAACTCTTGTATGGGAGTGGAGATAGAGAATAGTTCCAGGCGGCATGTTTCAGCTGAAGAGATATTGCCTGACATTTCTTCAAATAATGAGGCTGATAAAGAAGATTCAAAGAAGAGTATGTGTGGTATATACATTGCAGCCAAGAAACATCTATCTGAAATGCTTGCAGAAGGAGATGCAGCAGATGTTGATTCACCTGATAAAGAAGCACCAAGAATCCTTGGGAAGATTCTTGCTCTCCCTGCGTTCTCTACACCAGACAACAGTCCAAAAGTGACACTAGCGCATGAGTTTGCTGGTCATCGGATAACCGAGAAACCAAATATTCAAGAATGCAGCTCAGAAGATTCAACCAAACATGAGGAAACAGCTTCTACTTGTCCCGGAGGTGATTCTTTTTTCTTCTGACCTGTTTCTTTCTCAGCCTTTGGTAAGTTTTCAGATTGACAAAATGAAACTAACTGTTTTAAATGTGTAATCAGCAGGCGTTTCAGACACTAGGGATGAAGAGAAGACTGTCTTGGACTCGTTGTCTGAAGCAGTTAGCTCTTGCATTGTACACCAAGATGCATATGTTGATGAAGAGAAGCTTGAAACTCATGATGAACATGAGCAGACACAACCACTAGAAAAGGTTGTGTCTGAGTGCCAAGACAATGCCACTGATGTGCCAGGAAAGTCAAGTCCTGTGTCTGTTCTTGAGCCTTTCTTTACAGATGATGACACAAGTCCAAACTGCTCCAGGCTCTCTTCAGGTATTGCCTTGCCACAACAGTTGAGCATTCTTAATCAAAATTTTGTTCAGAGCTAACCTTTTTCATTGACTTAAATCAGTCGAAAGTCGGTTGCAACCAAGGTGCATACGCTTCAACGAGCCTGATTCTCCAAGATCAGAGAAAGACAATGAAGTCAAAGATAGAATGGATGACAAAGAATTGGCACTTGCATACATCCAAGCAGTGGTCAAGTCCTCAGAGTTGAACTGGGAAGAGCTTTTGGTGAGATCCTTTTATTTGGAGCAGGTTCTTGAGGAAGCTCTAGTGGATGACGTAGAGTTCTATCCTACAAACTTCTGCACGGACAAGAAACTCCTCTTTGACTGTATCAATGAAGTTCTTATGGAGTTTTGTGGACATGATGGCCCTTGGATCTCACTCGCCAAACCTGCAGTCCGGTTTGGCCCAGACATGGAAAACGTTGCTGAAGTGGTGCAAGAAGAGGTTTACTGGCATCTCTTACCTTTGCCTTCTCCTCACACGTTGGACCAGATAGTCAGGAAAGACCTGGCTAGGACTGGGAGCTGGATGGACCTAGGTTTTGATATCGGCTGCATCGGTTCTCAAACAGGTGAGATAATCCTTGATGAACTATTAGAAGAGATCATCAGCAGCAGCTGCACAGACTTGTTCCAGTCAACAGTTAGTACCAGAAAGTAAACTTGTGCTTTACAAGAAAGACAATCATGATGGTCAAGAGGCTCCTTTTGTTTACTCTGTATAGTTTGACTTCCACTTCCATGGATGGACAAGGTCTAGCTTCCCTTCTTGTGTAGATACCCACAACCACAGCTTTTAGTACCCTAAAGACTGCAACAACGTTTCTTTTGTTTTTCTTTTCTATTTTGGCTTTTGTAGAGTTTTGAGTTCTGTTGTGAATGTTCTTTGTATGTTGTTTGTTATATGAGGATGAATAAGACGAGGCTTGAGCTTAGATAAGAGGAACATCTCTGCTACAGGGGAAGCTATAATGGATCATCATCAGTAGGTTTAGAGTTTAAGAGAGAAATAAACAGAGAGAGAGAGAGATATCACAGGAAGCCTCATGTGGCTTTAGCTAAACCATCTGATCATTTGTTACATAACATCTACACTCAGTAAGAGCGATTAAAGAAACTGCATATGAACAAGAACAACACAATACACACATATATAAATTACAAAGGTAAAGTTTCCCTACTACAACTACGTGTTATACATTCAATACCTAGTACTAGCTAACCTAAGTTAAGGTATCACTTACTCTCTGTTTACATTCAATACGCAGAGTAGATTGTCTTCATTCAAGACTTAATTTCACGCATCCTTTTCTTTGCGATGATCCGATTGCGTATGACCTTCTCCGATTTAACAGCTTCATCAATGTTACTAAGCACCATGTCACATAGCTCGTCTAAAGCTAGCATAGAAAACGGCTCCTCTATAAGAACACCCACCTGTAGGATATATTGTCAAGCACAAGATTAAAAGATTTGATAATGAGTAGGCAAAGCATAATTAGTGAAGGAGAAAGGAGTAAGGAGGTACTTCTTCAATGCAGAAGAGAGACGCAGCGCTGATGAAAGTAGCAGGAACAACATTCCAGTGACAATCATCCCAGAGAATAACAGGGAGTGTAAGATGCCATAAGACTAAGAGCCTGGAAGTTAGCCGTGTGTAGGAAAGTGGAATAGGGATACCCATTAGTTGATCACACACACCAATTCCTTCCTGTAACTGCAGCATCTTCGATTCCTGTAAAGAAAAATATCAAACTTGAGCACCAAAACACTGTGTAAAAAAAGGAATATGCTTTAAGGATCTAATAGAAGTACCAAAGCATCAATCTTTGTACTGTCAAGATTCAAAAGCTGAAGGCTTTGGGAAATGAACTGGATGACACAGCGTGGACGGTGCTTTGATTGAAGGATCAGAGACAGATCATCATCTTCTACCACATTCCGGAGATCATCAGCTATATCCGAACCATATATCACATGACACTACACAATAACCAATCAATCATCAACCTTTCCCTCTACCTAAAGCATGACAAAGAGACTACAACAAACAGACCTTAAGCGCGACAGGGAAAGCAGCAATGTAGCGCAAAAGCGCATCTCTGATGATTAACTCATCATCGTCATCACCGGAGGAGCCGTTAACGGAAGAAACAACCTGCCTAGCTAAATCATTAGTTCCAGTTATAATCTTAACCCAAGCCTTCCTCCCCTGCTCGAACCTCGAATACGAAGCCTCAGTGCGGAACACCAAAAGCAGAGCCAGCGCCGGAGCGGTGAGCTGGTAGGGCAGAGAGGAAGCTCGGAGCACCGGGAAGAAGCTAGGCAGCAAGTCCGAACCCACGGCGGAGTTGTACCCGGCGATGAGGACGGCGACGGTGGTGAAGAAGAAGACGGGAGGGATCAGAGAGAGTATGACGCGGGAAGAGGCGCTGGAGGACACGTGGCGGAGGTGGCGGAGGGAGCTCCGGTGTCTGACCCAGTTCTCGTGAGTGTAGAGGGATCGTTTCTGCTGCATCCGCCTCTCCTTGATCCCGTCTGACCAGTCCGGGACGGCTTTGAGGAGGGAGACGAGCTTCGTGGAGAGGTTGATCGGAGTTGAGTCGGAGGAGTCTGGATCGGAGGAGACGCACGAAGGTTTGAAATCGAGGGGTTTGCGAGGTGCGGCGGAGATTCCGGGGCGGAATCGTCGAGATTGGTGGGTGAAGTTGGAGGAGAAAGATAGGTTCATCGATTGATACATTTTTGGCGGGAAAATCGAGGTCTAGGGTTTGGTGGAGAAGACGATGACGAAGAAGAAGAAGAAGAGACGCATGCAAATTTGGTTTGCAGAGTGCAAAAGTGAGAGAGGGAGTGGTTAGGTGGAAAAAGGTCGTTGGAACTGTTGGTGGGAAGGCTGTTACGACGTCGTTGTTCGGTTTAAATATGGGCTTTTGTTATAACTTACGTGCTTTATTTTGAGTATAAATGGGCTATTACTTTCTCTAAGCCCATAAACTTCTAAAACGCCATCGTTTTAGACTTGTCGTTCTTGTTGAAATATAGGGTTTATCGGTGCCGCGCATCGGCTTCGAAGAAGAAGCAGAGTTTGATTGGAAGGGGAGAAATAATGTCGAAGAAGAACAATTTAGCCAAGAGAAAGAAGCAGCACGAGTACAATCTCCAAAGTAAGTTTCTTTTGATCAATCTATTAAACAATAAGCATGTGTATATATACATACATACGTTCTCAATGAAATGTTTGGATTTGCAGAGGAGAAAGAAATACAGGACAAGAAGATCAAGAAGCTTCAGGCCAACAAGAACAAGATGAAAGTAAGCACCTTTAGTAGCCCTTTTATCTCATATTTCTGATTTTTTGTTTATATATAGTGTTTGATAATTTGATTAGATGTATTGAATCTTGTTAGTAAAGCCAGCTGACTAAGTTTAAGTTTAGTTTAACTTAATGGTTTGTTTGTTCTGTTGTCAAAAAGGTTGATGGAAGTGGTAAGAAGAAGAAAGGTGGATTCTCGGTTGGGAAGAAGAAGTTGAAGACTAAGTTGACTCCAGCTGCTAAAGCTAAAGCTGCTCAAGCTATGGATCTAGAGTAGACAAATGAGAAGGGACCTGTTTTCTTATTCACTTGTAATGATCTTTTGTCACACTGAAAGTAATCAGTCAGTTTGAAGCTAATTCTTTCTTTTTGGTTACAACTTTTATGCATCACTCTTTCCTTTTAAGCTCAAGATTTTGCTTTCAATACTGATCTGATCATTATCATGAAATCAAATTATATGTTTAATCTGTTTTGTTTGCTTTCTCAGAAAAATAAACTTTTAGGACTAGTATTGGGTGTAAAGACTTTCATTCATAGTATAGAGGTCATACCCAATGTCTTTTCTGAATTATTACATTTCCATTAAACATGGGCATTACAACATGTTGTCATAATCAAAGTCTACTATAAACAGTCTCCCACATTACATGGTACACTGAAGTTAGATTCTCACAGGCAAAAAAAATCTCAAAGGCTTTGAGAGGTATCTCTTATATCATCACATCAAAGGGGTCCTTGTGAGTAAGAGATATTTTAGTAGTGGTGTCTCTCTCCACAGCCTCTCGTGAATATGGCGCTCAAAGTGGGTACCTCTCTGACCGACCACAAAGGCCAATCCTTTTTCTCACTCTCCATCCTCCCACGTGTGTACTCCACTCTCTTAACAAATTCTCTTGTTTCAGACCACTCTCAAAGAAGGGGATTAGCTTTGTTTACTAGACTTACAGAAACAGTTAATAGTATTTTCATCTTGAAAAGTGAAGAGTCTCAAAGGGATTAGCCTGGTTACTAGACTTGCAGAAACAGTAAATACTAGTCAATTTTCAGCTGGAAAAGTGAAGACTCTTGTTAGATTCTGTGTGGTGAAGAAAGATCACTGACATGCTACTGGAGTGTGGTACACGCTCCTGATCAAGCGTGTGGACATATGAGTCATGGGTCTCAAACAAACAGATGCCTAGTTGCTATATAGAGCTACAGTTCAAGTCAGTTATTATTCATTGAGATTTTGAACTTCCAACACAATTTTCAGAAGGAAAAAAAAAAGTAATGATCTCATTGTTATCCTCACAGTAAATGCTTTTGCTTTGAGGGGTCTGTTAGAGTTTGTTTGTTTATGTTTTCCTCTGTCACCAAGCAACCCTAGAAGAAAGAGAGAGAGAAAGAAAGATAACACTAAAACCTAGATCAAATCTTCTTAGCCATTATGAACAGAAGTAAGCTGAGAAGTTTATAAGCTTTGCATGTTCCTTTCCCCTCAAGTTTTTAATATCTTTCAGAAAGTCTCCACCTTTGATTCTGTTTTTTTCTCTTTCTTATCCATTTATCCTCTCACTCTCTCTCACCTCACAATTCTAGCCACAAAGGTTTCTTCACTCTTTTTTTCTCTCTAGAAAGCTCTCACTTTTAAGAGATCTTTTTTGCTCTCTTCAACTGTTGTGAATGCTAATGGATCAAAGAGATCCAATGGGTTTAACCGGGTCAGGCTCTTACTATATCCAAAGAGGTTTACCCGGTTCGGTTCCTCCTACGTTTCACGGATCATCATCATCACAGCAACAACAACAGCAAGGGCTTCGTCACTTACATAACCAAAACTCTCCATTCGGTTCAGGCTCCACCGGGTTCGGATCTCCTCCTCCTTTACACGGTGACCCTTCTCCATCAGCAGCAGCAACGGGAGCTGTTCCTCATCATGTTGGCGTTCATATGATTTCTCCTCCTCCTCCTACTCAGAGTGAAACTCCGATGAAACGTAAGAGAGGACGGCCTAGAAAATACGGACAAGACGGATCTGTTTCTTTGGCATTGTCTTCTTCCTCTGTTTCCACCGTTAACAACTCTAACAAACGTGGCCGTGGTCGACCTCCTGGCTCTGGCAAGAAACAGAGATTAACTTCCTCTGGTAATAAACAATCTATTTGTCTCAAAAAGAAAAAAAAAACAGGACTAGTTAATGTTTTCTTGAGGCAAAGTCTAATTGTTTATTCTTGACTTGTCGGAAAAGTTTGAAACTTTCCTAAAATAGATCAAGAACATGAAATATTTAAATGCCCTTTTCTTTGTTTTGATTATAGGTGAGTTGATGATGCCTTCATCTTCTGGAATGAGCTTCACGCCACACGTTATTGTGGTTTCAATAGGAGAAGTAACGTTGAATCACCACTATTACAAAGTTTTCATGAAATGTTTTTAAATTATGCTGAAAAAAGTTGTATAAACTTATTTATTTAACCAGGATATTGCAACGAAGGTTATAGCTTTCTCTCAACAAGGTCCAAGAGCCATTTGCGTTCTATCTGCAAGTGGAGCTGTCTCTACTGCAACGCTGCTTCAATCATCATCATCTCCTGCTGCTATTCAGTACGAGGTTAAGTTTTTAAAAATCTTCTGAGTAAAGAGAGAAACACATTGTTGTTTTTCTTTTTTTTTTTACTGAAACATATGTTTTGTAATAAATCTCCAGGGCCGGTTTGAGATCTTAGCCTTATCGATATCTTATCTTGTCCCAACTGATGGAAGTTTCCGGAATAGAACTGGAAACTTATCAGTTTCGCTTGCTAGTCCTGATGGGCGTGTGATTGGTGGTGCCATTGGAGGGCCTTTAATAGCAGCAAGTCCTGTTCAGGTTGGTTCTGCTTTTTTTCTTTTGTTTATAGTCTTTGTTATTCGGACTGAATAATAACTTTCTTGGTCCTATCAGGTTATTGTAGGGAGCTTTATATGGTCAGCTCCTAAGATCAAGAACAAGAAACGAGAAGAAGAAGGTTCTGAAAATGTTCAAGACACTAATGATCAAGCTCTGGACCCTGTTCCTCAACACACACAAGGCCAAAACCTGATTTGGTCAACAGGTTCAAGGCAGATGGATATGCGCCATGCTCATGCTGATATTGATCTAATGCGCGGTTGATGATGTTACAGTGACATCTCTGTGTACATAAAGCATGGAACCTAGGAATTGAACAAGAAGAAGAACATAAGCTAACCTGAAATGTTTAAGTCTTTATGTCTGCTTGGAGCTTTGATTCTACTACATCTTTGATTCAGTTGTTAACTGAAAGTAATTACTTGTTTAACTTTGCTAATCTCGATATTAATACAAAACACAAGAACCTCTTGGTCAATGTTTGTTACCATTCCTCAAATTACTAAAATATTGATCTTCCCATAACTCAACTTGGCGAGTCGCATTAGCTTTTCTCTCAAGAACCTCTCTTAACTCCACAGGGCTATAAGGAGGAGGCATCTCACAAGGAGACACGTCACTAGGAGACATAACCATAGACTCCTCCATGAAGTCTCTCCACCGTCCTGTTGCCGGACATCCCATACTATCCGGTGTAATCTCAGTAGCTCCCCAAGGAATCTCAGGCTTAAACTTCAAAAGCTTGGCGTACTCGTTCATCAAATGGAACATGTAATCATACACATGTTCCATGTTCACTTCCTCTCTTATATATCTACTCCCTTCTTCCCCTATCTTACGCGCCTGTAAAAGTTTAAACACCAAAACCAATGGGTTAGATTGTTACAAAACAAAAACTTATGGGGGTCTAAACGTAATAAAGTTACAAACCTGGTCTAAATGGGTATTACCCCAGTCTACGGCGTGTTTGAGGGAAGTACATTTCGAGTTGTCTCTGATTGGCCAATAATGTTGTAATGGCATCATTCCTCGTATGAAAAAGTCATAGTACTTTGGTCTCACGTACAATGTCATTGAGTCACATGCCATTATATACTTCTCACTCACTGACCATGCCCATCCTTCTATGTATATCTTGTACCTACTCCAAAATTTCCATTATTACCAATTTATATTCCAAAAAACACGTAAATAAATAGCTAAAAATAACAAGTAAATTCATTACCTGTGGGTGCATTGGTTCTCTAAGTTTGAGTTCTTGAATCCTTCACTTGATTCTCTAACCCAATCCTTCAAAATGATTAAAAAGAATATAATATTAGTAATTTATCAAAATGTTTTAAGAGGAAGGGAGTTTTGAAGAATCAGACATTGATATAGAGACGAGTGTTCCAGTCTTGTTGTGCTGAGACATTGCATGTAAGAAGATCTCTCCTAGTGGGAGCCACATTAGGGTTGCCTCTCCAATAAGCATAGGCCACGCGGTCTTTCCATGGCGTCATCTTGTTCCCTTCTTGAATCGCCACCATGGACTTAGCCCAAGGTTTAATGTTAACTTCAGCCCTGACCCAGCAAGAAGTAAAGCCTATTTTTTTTAACTAAAGCCCAATTAAAATAGAGGTTTTGTATATTATTATTGTGGGCTTGTGGCCTTACCAGCCCCAGAAGGACCAATCAGGGAAGACGATATCCAAGCTGGCGTCATCAGAGCAATAACGGAATAACGGAGGTGGGGCCGGATGCTGCTGACCTTTGTAATCGTTAGAGCTGACGGTTGGTCTATCATTCGCATCGAACATAAGCTCTAGATCGGGCAATCTCCCTGGGTACCACCGTAGTAACTGTAGGATACCCCACAAAGTAAAAACATCTCGAGTGTCGATAGATTTTCTGTACTTCTTAACGTACATTTTCCCGTCGATGATTATGACCGTGAAATGCGCCTTGTTCCTCCTCGCTTTCTCTAGCATCCCTCTTGTTATACCTGTCTCTCTCCATGGCCGTAGATCCTCGTGGATCCAACGGAAGTAAGAAGGACACGTGGATGGTCCCGAATAGCTGTTTCTGGCTTTGTTGTTTTTTGTGCCGTCTTCGGACATCGGAAGTTGCCGTCTTTCTTGTTGTCGTGTTTGGTTATGTACGACGTCGCATTGATGAGGGAACTTGTGGTGCGTTGTGATCGGTTGTTTTCTGATTGTTGCTATTTGTTTAAGACCTGCAAAAGTTGTCTGAAAGACAAGAAGATATAAGTTACACTCTCTCCCTTTCATAATAGACATAATAGACTATGTTTTAGAATATTTTATTGTTTTAAAATAAACAAAATTTTGATATTTTTATACTATTTTAAATTTTATTAAAAATCGTGTAACCAATTAGATTTTGCAGTTATTTGATTGGTTCGATAATTTTTAAATTACATTTTTATAATTACTTTTTAAAGAAAAATAAAATTTTAATTTATAGTCAAAACATCATCTATTATAAAACTATCTATTATAAAAAAAAACTATCTATTATAAAACTGAGAGAGCATCTAACATTTTGTGGATCACTGGCAAAAAGTTGTTTTTGAGATTTGGAAACTCACTAAATCGAAACAACCGAAGAAGTCTAAGAGACCAGCAGATATGAGGAGACAAAAGACGAAGAATAGAGTAGCTTTTGCGATGCGTTTTCCTGGATACGGAGTCGTTTTGAGAGAGGCATGCCTGTTCGTATGAGTATCGTTGTTGTTCCTCTTCATGCTTTTCAGTTGAAGCATGACTCTTTACCTACCTTCCTCTGATCAGCTTATATACGTGTGCTCAAAAACATTAAACACGAGAGAAGAAAACGAGAACCTGGCGCCGTCCTGTTCGTATGAGTATCGTTGTTGTTCCTCTTCATGCTTTTTCAGTTGAAGCGTGACTCTTTAGCTACCTTCCTCTGATCAGCTTACATACGTGTGCACAAAAACATTAAACACGAGAGAAGAAAACGAGAACCTGGCGCAAGGAAGAAACCTACAAACCTACAAAGCTTTGATTTCGATTCACGAGGATTTGAATCTTGTTTCACGTTCTCTTCAACACCACTAACCTGAGTTCACATGTTTGAATTTCTTTTTCTGTTTTGTTTTTGCAAAGGGTTACATGTTTTCGAATATTAAAGCCATGCTAATATTTATATTAGTAGGATAAATTAGTCATATATTTTCCCATCATCCTATCAAATGAAGACGAGATATTTTTATTAGTAGGATCAAATTGGTCGTATATTTTCCCATTATCCTATCAAATGAAGACAAGATATATGGTTATAACAATTTGTTTCCCAGATAAATCCTTTGTTGACTTATAGGAAAATTAAATAACCATTGAGGTTATAAGATATAAAAACCTTATTAGTAAAAAATAAATATTTACGGGTTCAATTAGTCATAACTTATTAACTGCTTTTATAATAGAATAACAATCCAAACACCCAAGAAAGAAGATAAAGCTATAGCCGTCATGTAAAGTTCAGTGCCATCGTTACATAAAAGCAGTAACTCCAAGTTGTAGCCGTCCACTCATAAAACAAAAGAGAATAAAATCGTTACATAACTCCAAGTTGCATGCGTTTACAAAATGAACTCCATGCTGTATGCTTTATACTGGTTTTATAATAAGATCATCATACGTTACAGATATATATATACGTCTTTCACAGGCCGCTGTTCTGTGTTCACATCTGCGTTGTGTACACTTGAATAGTTAAATGGTAATTCTATTCTCTATTGTATTTACTCATGGCTAATAAGATTCACAGCCTACTCTTAGTTTTTAAATATTTGGGCCGTTAGAATTTACTAAAGCCCAATAATTACAAAACGTTAAGTCTCCATCTCATGTCATGTCAGCCCAAATTTGTAGTTTTATTACTATAAAAGTTTTTCTCTAACCACGACATTTTATAATATTATATACTTTTATTATTAGCATTTATTTAGTTGTATGTTTCATTATTAAAATAAGTAAATAATATTTTTAATGTAATAAATAGTATTACACCAAATTCCATTAAAAATTATAGTATTACATTAAAATGGTTTGAATTTTGCAGTTGAATGGAAAAAGTTTTAGGTTTGTCAAAAAAAAAAATGAAAAAGTTTTAGGTAAAAACTACATTAAAATGTCATTTTGCAGTTAGGTTGGAGATAATCTAGATAAGTCTTTTTTACTCTCCAAAGTCTCTCTAAACTAAAACGAGCAAAGTCATTAATAAGGGTCCGGTTTAATTTCATTCTGTCGCACTCGCTCGCTACTTAGGACATCTCTAATGGTACTCTATAATATCCTCTATATTTTACACTAAAATGGAGTAACTTTATTATAGAGTTGGATTTGCTCCAATGGTTCACTCTATAATAGAGTTACTCTATAAATAGAGTGAAATATAGAGTTATGTTGTTTTTTCACTCCAAATATAGAGTGAAAATCAACATAACTCTATAATTTACTCTATTTATAGAATAACTCTATTATAAAGTGAATCATTAGAGCAAATCTAACTCTATAATAGAGTTACTTTATTTTAGTGTAAAATATAGAGAAGATTATAGAGTGTCAGAGATGATTTTAACTGGAACGTTATATTACACTCAAAGTGCCAAAATGAGCGTCCAGCAAAGACATATCCCTTTGTATGTCTCCAGCGTGTCCACTTGGTGAAGCTCCACGTCACCTTTAATCCACCAGAGATTTTTTTCTGCTAAACCAAAAGATATTTATAATATACTCCCCCCGTTTCAATATACTTGATGTTTTAGAGAAGTTTTGTTGTTTCATAATAGATGATGTTTGCACAAATTTATGTAACTTTAATTTTATCAAAAACTGTGTAATCAATTGAATTTTTATTATTTCTATTTATAATTAAATAAATTAGTTTTAAATTGTAATTTAGTAATATTTTAAATAAAAAATAGTTTTCCTTAATATTTGTGCATTGAGGTAAAACATCAAGTAATATGGAACAGAGGGAGTACATTCTTATCAAAGATTAGTATAGACTGGTTTAGTGAAATCATTGTTTTCATTTCAACTTTTAATTTGATTCACTCTGTTTAGCAAAAACAATGACTTATTAGTGAGTTACGTGGCATCATTGAACTACTTTACCTGTCGGCAGTGAGGTGTTTAATCACATGGATCGCATCCAAAGCGTAAGCAAGATTTACAGCCGTAGGATCACATGGCACCAGAATCAACGGTCAAAGGAAACAACTGTCTTACTCTTACACATATTAAACGCGGGGAGTACGCTCTACCAGTATAAGCTAACGGAGCATATAAAAACCTCTTTCTCCGATTTTATCCAACACTAATTTTGTTTTGTTTTATTTTCTGTCTGTGAAGAAAGAAGAAAAATAAACCATTTGTTCTTTCTTTGGCTGAGCGGCAATGGCTGAGGAGCAAAAGACAACTACGGTTGACGTGGAATCACCGGCGGTTTTAGCTCCGGCAAAGGAACCAGCTCCTACTCCGGTGGAAGCTTCTAAAGACGTTACGAAGGAGAAAGTTCATAATCCACCTCCTCCTGACGAGTCCAAAGCTCTTGCCGTTGTAGAAAGTAAGCTTCTCTAGTTACACACTATAGTAATTTAGTAAACTTATCTGATAATAACAGTAATCTTCTACTAATGAGGATTGATTTATGTTTTTGATGAATTAAGGATGGTTTAACAATCTGTATCTACCATATCACAAATTAGCCACAAGATTCCATCTCATAGAATTTCATAGTGCTATTAGAACTTCATTAACCCAAAGATAAATCATTATTAAATTAGAGTATGATTATTTTTTTTTCCTAGTCATAATAAAATAATCTGCCTTTGTAGATTTAGTGCTACCTTATCAGAAAAGCATATGGAATCATGGCAATTAATTGTTGACAGCTATGAATTAAGGAAGTTGTTTGGTTATGATTAGTTCCTTTAAAGTTTCCTAACTCTTGGAAAACACCAACCAATTAAAGCACCAACTTTTTTTCAAAATAATTTTAAAATCCTTAGTTTCTTTTTGAAGTTGCTACTATCTTGACAAGAGTTGAGTGGCCCTAAACGGCAAATCCTCTATGTCACCAAGACCCATATAATGTTTTCAATGTGGTAATAAATTTAACAATATGTAATACTTATTGTAAGTGAGCTTCTCGCAGAACCCATTGAAGAGGCTACACCAAAGAAAAGTTCATCTGGTTCCATGGATAGAGGTAAACTCTATCACATTATGTTGACTACTTTTGGTTACATAACTAACACTATAATGTGATGTGTGTCTTGGTCAGATGTGAAACTTGCAGACTTGGAAAAAGAGAAGAAAACTTCATTCATCAAAGCATGGGAAGAGAGTGAGAAGTCAAAAGCAGAGAACAAGTAAACTTTCCTTGAATACTTTTCATCTTCTTACCTCAAAACATTACCACTTCTGCCTAATAATCATCAGCTAATGATGAAAAAATGGACAGGGCACAAAAGAAGGTATCTGATGTGCTTGCTTGGGAGAACAGCCAAAAAGCAGCCATTGAAGCCCAACTAAGGAAGATAGAAGAAAAACTAGAGAAGAAGAAGGCAGAGTATGGTGAGAAAATGAAGAACAAAGTGGCTGCGATCCACAAGCAAGCAGAAGAGAAAAGAGCAATGGTTGAAGCTAAAAGAGGAGAGGAGCTTCTTAAAGCCGAAGAAATGGCTGCCAAGCACAGAGCCACTGGTATCGTTCCCAAGGCAACTTGTGGATGCTTCTAAGTTGTGTTCTCAAGCCATTGGTCATTCATGTCTCTCTTTTTGGTGTTATTCTGCTACTTTTTCTTTGTTTGTTGTCTTGTTTATATATTGGTGATCTTGTGTGTAAAAGAAGATCAGGGTTAAAGCATGTGTGACTGCAGTTTCACATATAATCTGTAAATTTTAACATGTTGATACTTGGATTGGCTCACACAATTCTAGATAAACTCATCACACATAAGAAAGAGACCAAGACACATGTGAATCTAGGAGCAATAAAAAAGTGTAGTAAAATTGTCTTCTTCTGTTTGATCTTACTACTAGGAAATTAGGCCTCAAGTCTTGAAATAAGAAAAAAACATGAAAAGTCATCAAACACCCAAATCCCAAAGGGTAAAAGGTTTCTTAGAATATGAAAAACGAAAGTTGACCAAAGGTCACTTAAAGATGCACATCATGCAGAAGAATTCTTCAAAGCAAAACCAAACCACCAGTCCTCGGGTTGAAAGGTTCAGATATAATCAACCGCTATTAATACGGCCTTTCTTCTTGCCTGAGTGTTGCCTTCATCTCTGGAACGAGCTTGTAACTGCCAAAGCTTAACGATTTGCCTCCACAACACACCTAAACAATGGCAAAACAATCATTTGGAATCTGGTGTATGTGTAATGCGGCTTTAGTTGCAAAAGATTCCAAGAGAGGGATTGGTCTTACCGCCTGGAGAATGTGAACCTTGTTGAAGTTACTGACAGTAGATTGCCTTGTCGATAAGTGACGGAATTGGCTTGATTTCGGTTCCAAGTTCTTGCTCAGTTTGGTACCTGTTGATAAACCACCATATGAATGAGTTAAAAAAAGGCTTAAAACCACCAGAACAAAAGCAGAGGAAGAAACACGAACATTTTGAAGCGGTCCTCATACGTTACCAAGTTCACAGCCAACCCAAGGTGTCCATACCTTCCTGATCGACCAACCTGGCAGTGTGACAAAACAAACCCTCATTAACAATATGAAGGAAAAGAATGTGCTCAAAGACGATAGATGAAAAAAAAAACTTTTCCTTAAACATACCCTGTGTAGATACGACTCAGAAGTCCTCGGGAAATCAAAATTAATGACCACATTCACAGCTTGAATGTCAATTCCACGTGTAAACAAATCTGCAACATACATCCCCCAGTTTGGTATTATCAATCATCTCTTCCTACACATGAAACTTAAAAGAACATTACGCGAGCTAACAACACAAAACGCACCAGTGCAAACAAGGTTTCTGCATGCACCGTTGCGGAAATCATGGAAGACCCTGTTACGGTGGTCTTGAGCCATCTTTGCATGGATATAGAAGCATGAGTAACCAAGTTCTGTGATTTTCTTGGCTAGCAGCTCCACACGATTGACAGAGTTGCAAAAGATAATGGATTGGTTTATTTGAAGCTGCATTTGTAAAAAAAATATACTTATAAACAGTCCATGACCATGAGTAGCTATAAAATTTAGGGCTGTCCAGAAACCTAACCTTGGAGAAAAGCGTGTTAAGGCAGTGCACCTTCTGCCTCTCTTCAACAAAAGCATAGTACTGTGTGACACCCATTAGTGTCAGCTGGTCCATGAGATTGATAATGTAAGGCTTCCTGAGATAACGATCCTTGAAGTACTTGACAGTGACGGGAAATGTAGCTGAAAACATCAAAATCTGACGGTTTTGGGGCAAGAACTGTATCAACTCCTCTATAGAAGGTTGAAATTCTGCAGACAGAAGCTTGTCGGCCTGGGAAAATGAGTCACAGCAATCAGCTTAGTCCACCAAATCTGCAACTATCTAGCATCAGAAGAAAAAAGGCCAGGCTTACCTCATCCATCACAAGCATGGCACAATCTTTCAAAACGCAGACACCCTTTTTGGTCAGATCTAAGATTCTCCCAGGGGTTCCAACCAGCAAATGGACAGGTTGATACAAACGCATGATATCATCCCTCAGGCTGGTACCGCCAGTGGTGACCATGACCTCAATGTTCAAGTATTTTGAAAGCTCCTTGCAAACTTGTGATGTCTGAAGAGCCAACTCTCGGGTTGGGACTAAAATTACAGCTGCAACAAGAAACCAAATCAGCAAGGTGTACAAACTAGAGAAAATACAGCAAGAAAGGAACGCAGCCATTCCTCAGAAAGGAAGTTCCACCGATCAAATAACTCACTGGAAGAAAGAGAAAAAACAATACCTTGAATGATATTGTTCTCAGGGTCAATCTTCTCAAGGGTAGGGATGCAGAAGGCACCAGTCTTCCCAGTCCCGTTTTTGGCTCTAGCGAGGATATCACTTCCAGTCAAAGCAATAGGAATGCTTTCCTCCTGAATAGGAGACGGCTTCTCAAAACCCTTTTCATATATCCCCCTCAGCAGATCCCTCTTCAAAAAGTAATCCTCAAATTCATTTCCTTTAGTAGCCGTCACATCCTGCACACATTCATTATTACAACAAAACGAAAAAAAGAAGTAAGCTCTAAGAGAAACGCAACAAAGGGTTCAAAGCTTCAACGATATACCTCAGTCTGGTAACGGTTATCACGAGGAGGGAGCTTCAACGTTGCTTTCCAGTCCTGGTTACTGATAAATAAAGCACACACATAGTCAAAGAAACGAACTTTAGTTTCAAATCATATAAAGCACAAAACTTTACATCAACCCATCAACGGAGAACTTACTTAGAATCGTTGTTAGCTTCAGATTGAACAGTCTTCTCGACTTCATCTACATAACTGGGATTACCAGGAAGCTGAGCGCGTGTAGACCACTGCTGCTGCTGTTGCTGTTGGATCTGGTGAGGAGGAGGGTTTTGTTGTGTGTGACCTCTCTGAACGTACTGCTGAGCATCAGGTTGCTGCTGCTGATGTGGAGGCAAAGGGGTACGAGACTGAACATACTGTTGAGGAAACGGAGTGCGTGAGTGAAGGTACTGTTGTTGAGGAGGCGGGTTCGGATTCGGGTTCCGTGACTGAAAATTAGGATCCGGAGCTCCAATACCCGGTGGAAATCTCCCTCTGTTGTTGTTGTTATTATCCATTACAAATCTCTCTTCTTCTTCTTCTTCTTCTTTGATCTCGAAACTACACAGGAACAAGAGATATAACCCTAACGAAAGAAATCTTCAAATCTCAATAAGAATGCTTAAAACAATAATCAAAACAGAGTGATGGGGGAGCAAGATCGAAATAATTTTCTCGGAAACAGTTTGCGGAGAAAGTGAAAGAGAGAGAGAGAGAGAGAGAGACTCGCCGGCGTCGTTTGTTAGGGCGTCTATCGATTTTTTTTTTTTTTTATTACACACACTTCTTCACTCACTCTTATCCACATCATTTCTTTTTTTAATTAGTAGCCCCCTCAACTTTTCATTAATTCTTAAATAACCCCATCGTTTTAATAATGTTATTTCTCTCCCCTAGTTTAAAAATAGAGCGCTCTGAAGACGTGGAGGCCCTTCATTTGCTCTAAAACTAACTATAAAAAAGAGTGAACGTGGAATAAACAAGTACTAGAATTAGACATTAGATGATCGATACTAGTTTCATATCAAGAATCTTTGATAAATAAGACAATAGACCGAACTCATATATCAAGAATGTTTAGTCCAACTTAGAGAACAAAACTTTCAAGAAATAAGAAGATAGAACAATGTCGTTTACTGGAACGTTGGATAAATGCAAGAGCAGAACACCAGAACTGTAGACATCACATTTCTCAGACAAGGCACCTCCTCCTCCACATTCTGGTGCAATGTAACACACAGTACCTCTCATACTCGGAGTGCTGCTCACTCCACCGCTCTTCTGAACATTCACATCACACCATAAACCAGAATCTTGACTCTGTTTTTTAACTGATTTTAGATCTCCCCTTAACCCATCTACCCACCAGTCTATACTATTCCTTTTTTTCCTCTTGGTAGGGTTATTATGTTCATGATGATCATTGTCTCTGTGAAACCAAGAGTCAATGCTTGAGATTGAGCTTATCCCTCTCTTCCTTTTCTTCTTCTTCCTCGTCTTTCTTGTTAGCTCTTCACAAAACTCTTCCTTCCACCACTCTCTAGGCTTTCTCTTCTTCTTCTTCTTTTTCTTAGAGACACATGATGTTGATGACCCATCACCATTTTTGATCCACTCCTTGTTACTCTCTTTCTTAATCTCACTCCCAGTGGCAGTGAGTCCACTCCATCACATAGTCTTTCACACTCCCTGACTCAACCCCTCCTCTGCTTCCACCGTTATTATCCTGTTTCCACCACCAATCTCTCTTCGAACCCACTTTCTGCTTACCACCACTCTCCACACTCATCTGCTCCAAACAGCTCTCAGACACACTCCCTTTCTCCAAACTCACCTCCGGTGATAACCCTCCTCCCGGAGAAGCTCCAACCCCACCACCACCACAACCATTCTCCGGCGAGAAACTCACCGCGTTATTACCCTCTTCGAACAGAGTAATCACACTCTCACTCTCCTCAAGAATCGACCTGTTATCTTCTTCTTCAACAACAACAACATCCTTACTCTTCTCATCATCATCATCATCATCATCTTCCTCAATCAAAACCCTAGTCTCATCCCCACCACACCCTAACCCTAAAGCCTCAGACTTTACCCTCGCGAGACCGAAATCTCCGATCTTTGCCTTGAAACCTGAATCCAAAAGGACATTACTCGGCTTCACATCTCCGTGTATGATCGGAGGATCACAGCAAATCAATGGTGAAGAAACTCAATCCCTCTCGCCACATCAGTCGCAATCTCGAACCTTTTCCTCCAATCCGAGGAGGGAGACGACGTGAGGGGAGCTTATTAGGAGAGATGAGAGAGAGAGCTCGTTGTGACGGCGAGGGAGGCGCCGGTGGGGAGATCGGCTCTGTAGACGATGCCGAACCCGCCGTGGCCGAGTTGAGTCGACTCAGAGAACGAGATCTGAGGGAGCTGTTCGGTTCCGGTAGAAGAGGATTGTTAGGATGATTAGTAGAGCTCCGGTTAAGGTTAGAGAACCGGTTAGGATTAAAGGAAGGGTATGGAGACTGTGGTGAGTGTTGGTTATAATCGGGGGAGGAGTATAGGCGGAGAGAAGCGAGAGGGCATTTTTGAAAGATTGAAATGTTTCAAGTCGGAGAAGTATCCATAGAAAGAAGAAGGTAAGGGAGCATGGAGAGAAGGGTGCTCTTAAAGCGTCTGACGGTGAGATTCACGAGGGTTTTCGTGTTTTTTAGTTTGAAAGGGTCCCACAGTGGACACTGCGAGATTTAATTGGGGGGAAGTGATGGGGAAGTCAACCTCACTCGCCTGAGTGGAGACACGCGCGTTTGTCTTGTCATGTGGAGTGTGGTTAGAGCCTCGGCATTTTATCATTCAAATTTGATTCTATTCAATCCGAAAATTCCGGATATCCGTAAGCTTTCAAAACAAAGCAAATACTAATATTCAATATCCGTTAAAACCGAAGCAAATCACAAATAGTAAAATTTTGGGAAGCGAATATCTGATCTGATCCGTTAATATATAAATACATGTATATTTTGATTATATTTAAAATTTTAAATGTATAAAATTATAAAATTATTATTTTAACATATGATTTGACAGATTCTATTCATGTTATTACTTATATAAAAGTATTACATAAAACGAAAAGAAAACATTTATGATAATTATAATCTTTTTTTTAAGTTTTGTGTTATTATAATTCTTAACTAAGTTTAAAAAATTTACAAAATATGTAGATTCACTATTTCTTTTCCTAATGGTAGTCTTTTTATTTGTCATCTGCTATACCAACTGACTGAGCTATGGCCATTACCAAAATATCATCCTCGTTTTACTAGATGACTGTCACGGATATATAACTACTCGAGACATAATTTTACCACCCTATGTGGAGATCGTTGATAACCCACAACAGAGCAAATGGATCTGTGTATTATATTTGATTAAAAAATTGTGTTATATCGTATTTGGTTTGTTCTAAAGACAAAATACTTGGTCTGGAATTTTTTATTCTTTATTCCTTTTGAAATAGTCACACATGATGTAAAAATGGGTTTTTTGATGAACAAATTTAACAGTCATTTAAAAAACAAAATCATGTTATATTTATTCAGGCTGTTGAGGAAAATATCAGTTACTCAGCTGTTCTCACCACAGCGTATCGAGGCCACCCAAGCTCTACGGATGAAAAAGATGCAAGAACTTATCAACTTCGTGAGTGAATGCAGTGATAGAGAAGAAGCTGTTGATATTTCTCGTGCATCCTTCGTCACAGCCCTCAATATCATTTCGAATATTTTGTTTTCAGTCGACCTCGGTAACTACGACTCGAGGAAGTCCAGTGACTTTCAGGACATGGTGATTGGTGTCATGGAATCTATCGGAAATACAGACCTTGCTAACTATTTCCCATTTATGAGATTTCTTGACTTGCAAGGTAATAAAAAGAAGGTAAAGGACTGCTCGGAGAGGTTGTTTAGGGCTTTCAGAGGATTGTACGATGATCGAATCAAGGGAAACTCATTGCAAACGGACAATAAAGATGTTTCGAGCAAGGATTTTCTGGATGCGCTTATTGATCTCAACCAAGGAGATGAAGCTGAGCTAAACACTAATCAGATTGAACACCTTCTTCTCGTAAGTCTTCTCTTATTTTACATGATATGGTCACATGAATGAACATTACAAAAGATTAGCCAAATTAGTTTGGAGATACTATTTTTTTGATCAATCTTCATATTCAAACACATCAGTACTCTCCTAATGGCGTATGTATACCAAAGTAATTTATTAAAAATTCCAATGAAATGCAAATTTAGAATAACTGAAATCTATATTAGCTTGGAGAAAAATGGTTATAAATAGAGGAAGTAGTGGAACAAATAAGTGGAATAAATAATCAAAGATGAAAGAGGAATACTTTTGTTTACAAACTGATTCATCTGCTAAATAGTAGAAACAATTATTTTCTTCTTTTTTTTCAAAAAGAATCTTTGCCAATTCAGTCATCTTGTTTAGCAGAATAAGTGGAACTTAAAATCGAAATTCTTTTACAATATATCAAATTCCACCAATTTATTCTAATAATTGTGTAGGCAATTTCACCTTTAGTATATCTGACTTTGACGATGTATAGTACGTGCATGTATGTGTCAGGACCTATTTTCAGCCGGCACAGACACAAACTCTAGTACCGTGGAATGGGCAATGGCTGAACTACTCCAAAACCCCAAAACAATGACAAAAGTTCAAGACGAGATCGATAGTGTGATAGGCAATAATGGTGTCGTCCAAGAGTCAGATATCTCACAACTTCCATATTTACAAGCTGTAGTTAAAGAAACTTTCCGTCTCCATCCAGCTGCTCCACTTCTCCTCCCGCGGAAAGCAGAAACAGATGTGGAGATTCTTGAGTTTCTTGTGCCTAAAGACACCCAGGTTTTGGTGAACGTGTGGGCGGTAGGACGAGACCCGAGTAGGTGGGAGAATCCAAACCGGTTCAAACCAGAAAGGTTTTTGGGTAAAGAGACTGATGTGAAAGGCAGAGACTATGAGCTTACACCGTTTGGTGCCGGGCGACGAATTTGTCCGGATTGCCTTTGGCTGTGAAGATAGTGCCTCTCATGCTTGCTTCTCTTCTTTATTCTTTTGACTGGAAGCTTCTAAACGGTGCCGCTTCTGAGGACTTGGATATGGACGAGAGCTTCGGCCTTACATTGCATAAGACCAATGCGTTACATGCTGTGCCTGTCAAAAAACGAGTCATTAGTTGATCACTGCTAAAGTTACATATGCTTTTGTTTAATACGAATATAACTACTTTCATAAATCTGGTTATTAATATTTTTTTTTGTCAATCTGGTTAATTAATATAGTCAGTTTTGGTTTGTGTTTGATTTTTTCCAGTCGACTCAAATGTCCTTGATTGATTGTTCGAGTTTCATAAATTAGAATGTATTTATGTTCGAGTTTCACCTTGATTGATTGTTTGCGATTGGAGCTACGGATTTGAGTTTGCAGGAAACCGATAGAATCCTCAACAGAATCATTGTGTGTGTGTGTTTGATGATGATGATGATGATGATGATGATACTCTGTGTGTGTGTGTGTTTGAATATGCTGCTGCTGATGATGATACTGTGTGTGTGTGTGTGTGTTTGAATATGCTGCTGATGATGATGATACTTTGTGTGTGTGTGTGTGTGTTTGAATATGATGGTGATGCTTTGTGTTTGAGTATGATGATACTTCCTTTGATCAAACTCTCATATTCCTCTATTTACAGAGAATCATCCCATGGCTCCCCCCAAAGAGATGAACGAACATCCCAAAGCGAAGGTGAATGCCGTTCACGATCTGGATGAAGGTAACTCGTCAGTGATCTCGAGTACACTTTTTGTGCACGAGTTACTCAAAGAGGGTTTTGAATGATTATTCATCCACTAGAGATCTATCCATACACTTTTCTTCAGTTTTTCTTTTTTTGCATTACTTGTTTGTGTATGTGTGTTTGAATATGAGGATGTTTCACTCTTGCAGAGGACGCTTGGCTGAAACTTCACGAGGATGTTCTTGCTACTTTGCGTGCACAAAACAACCTGTTGGTGTCTCTTAGGAAGAAACAAGAGGAGTATGTTAGGAAAGAGGATCTGAAGGAGATGAAAGAACAAATAGAGAGAAAATCTCCAAAGCCATTCCTTCCGTTGCAAATAAGATTGTGGAGACATTGAAGAAGGAAAAAGCTGAAGATGATGACTCACGTGCACAACTCATTGCGGCCGAGCTGAAAAAACTTGGGGAAGGTATTAAACTCTGAAATTCATCAAACGATCCTTGCACATATATCTACAAGAGTTTGTAATTACCAATCCAGTCCTTATGTTTTGAGGTGTTTTACTTAAAAATCTGATTGATAAATAATTCCATTCGAAGGGTCATTGTTTGTGATCATTCACCGCTCTTTTTGTGTGATTCGGTTACTTTTTCTTTGTTTGTTGTCTTGTTTACATATTGGTGATTTTGTGTGTAAAAGAAATCGAGTTTAAAGCATATAACAGTTTCACATATAATCTGTAAGTTCTATAACATGTTGATAACATTGGATTGGCTCACACAACTCTAGGTAAAGACATCATACATTAGACAATGACCAAGACACAGGTGAATCTAGGAGCAATAAGAATGTGTAGTGAAATTGTCTTCTTCGGATTTGTCCAAAAGGAAAAAGAAAAAAAAATTGTCTTCAAGTCTTTACTGCTAGGAAATTAAACTTCCAAGTCTTAAAAAAGAAGAGACCAAAAGAAGTCATCACACACCCGGATCCCAAAGGGTAAAAGGTTTCTTAGAAAATGAAAACGAAAGTTGAGAGAAGGTACATTATAAGATTCACATCATGGAGGTACCAAACCACCAGTCCTCGGGTTGAAAGGTTCAGATATAATCAACCGCTATTAATACGGCCTTTCTTCTTGCCTGAGTGTTGCCTTCATCTCTGGAACGAGCTTGTAACTGCCAAAGCTTAACGATTTGCCTCCACAACACACCTAAACAATGGCAAAACAATCATTTGGAATCTGGTGTATGTGTAATGCGGCTTTAGTTGCAAAAGATTCCAAGAGAGGGATTGGTCTTACCGCCTGGAGAATGTGAACCTTGTTGAAGTTACTGACAGTAGATTGCCTTGTCGATAAGTGACGGAATTGGCTTGATTTCGGTTCCAAGTTCTTGCTCAGTTTGGTACCTGTTGATAAACCACCATATGAATGAGTTAAAAAAAGGCTTAAAACCACCAGAACAAAAGCAGAGGAAGAAAAACGAACATTTTGAAGCGGTCCTCATACGTTACCAAGTTCACAGCCAACCCAAGGTGTCCATACCTTCCTGATCGACCAACCTGGCAGTGTCACAAAACAAAACCTCATTAGCAATATGAACGAAAAGAATGTGCTCAGAGACGATAGATAAAAAAAAAAATTTTCCTTAAACATACCCTGTGTAGATACGACTCAGAAGTCCTCGGGAAAATCAAAATTAATGACCACATTCACAGCTTGAATGTCAATTCCACGTGTAAACAAATCTGCAACAGACAGACATTCCCCAGTTTAGTCTTATCATCATCTCTTCCAACACATGAAACTTGAAAGACATTACGCGAGCTAACACAAAACGCACCAGTGCAAACAAGGTTTCTGCAGGCACCATTGCGGAAATCATGGAAGACCCTGTTACGGTGGTCTTGAGCCATCTTTGCATGGATATAGAAGCATGAGTAACCACTAACCAAGTTCTGTGATTTTCTTGGCTAGCAGCTCCACACGGTTGACAGAGTTGCAAAAGATAATGGATTGGTTTATTTGAAGCTGCATTTGTAAAAAAAAAAAATATACTTATAAACAGTCCATGACCATGAGTAGCTATAAAATTTAGGGCTTTCCAGAAAACCTAACCTTGGAGAAAAGCGTGTTAAGGCAGTGCACCTTCTGCCTCTCTTCAACAAAAGCATAATACTGTGTGACACCCATAAGTGTCAGCTGATCCATGAGATTGATAATGTAAGGCTTCCTGAGATAACGATCCTTGAAGTACTTGACAGTGACAGGAAACGTAGCTGAAAACATCAAAATCTGACGGTTTTGGGGCAAGAACTGTATCAACTCCTCTATAGAAGGTTGAAATCCTGCGGACAGAAGCTTGTCGGCCTGAGAAAATGAGTCACAACAATCAGATTATGCTAAAATAAAGCAAGTCCACCAAATCTCCAAACATATAGCATAAGAAAAAAGGCCAGTGGGATATCAGGAACACACCTCATCCATTACAAGCATGGCAGAATCTTTCAAAACGCACACACCCTTTTTGGTAAGATCTAAAATCCTTCCAGGAGTTCCAACCAGTAAATGGACAGGCTGATACAATCGCATGATATCATCCCTCAGGCTTGTACCGCCAGTGGTGACCATAACCTCGATGTTCAAGTATTTCGAAAGCTCCTTGCAAACTTGTGATGTCTGAAGTGCCAGCTCTCGGGTTGGGACTAGAATTACAGCTGCATAAGAAAACTAAATCAACAATGGTATATACAAAACTAAAAGAAAATACAGCCGTTCGTCTCACTGATACTACTCAACTAACGAAGCAGAAGAGGAAGAAAAAAAAACCTTGAATGACATTGTTCTCAGGGTCAATCTTCTCAAGAGTAGGGATGCAGAAGGCACCAGTCTTCCCAGTCCCGTTCTTAGCTCTAGCGAGGATATCACTTCCAGTCAAAGCAATGGGAATGCTTTCTTCCTGGATAGGAGAAGGCTTCTCAAAACCCTTTTCATATATCCCTCTTAGCAGATCTCTCTTCAGAAAGTAATCCTCAAATTCATTTCCTTTAGTGGCCGTCACATCCTGCACACATCATAACAAACACAAACAAGTAAGCTCTAAAGGAACAAGGTTCATATAAACTCAAAGGAAAACTTATTAACCTCAGTCTGGTAACGGTTATCTCGAGGTGGGAGCTTCAACGTTGCTTTCCAGTCCTGGTTACTGATAAAACCATAACCAAAGAAACCAACTTTAATTTCAATCAAACCATATAAAAGCACAAAACTTTAACTTCACCACTTACGTAGAATCGTTGTTAGCTTCAGATTGAACCGTCTTCTCGACTTCTTCTACATAACTGGTATCACCAGGAAGCTGAGCGCGTGTAGACCACTGCTGGATCTGCTGAGGGTTTTGTTGTTGTTGTTGTTGTTGTTGTTGTTGTGGTGAGTAACTCTCTGAACGTACTGCTGAGCATCAGGTTGCTGCTGCGGCGGCGGAGGCAACGGAGTCCGAGACTGTAGATACTGCTGAGGAAACGGAGTCCGTGAGTGAAGGTACTGTTGAGGCATCGGGTTTCGGGTTCGGGTTCCGTGACTGAAAATTAGGATCCGGAGCTCCAATCCCCGGCGGAAATCTCCCTCTGTTGTTGTTATCCATCACAATCACTCTTCTTCTTCGATCTCGAAACTATAGCCCTAATCTACCGAAATGAATCTTCACAGCTCGAAAAATCGCAATCTCAGAAATGCTTTAAAAACAAGAATCAAATTGTGAGAGAGATGATTGATGGGAACTCAAGGAGCAAAGAGATCAGAATGTTGATAATTTTCTCGGGAAAGTTTGCTGAGAAAGTGAAAAGAGAGAGAGAGACTCTCGCCGGCGTCGTTTGTTAGGGCGTCGAACTGATTTTTTTTTTTTTTATTACACACACTTCTTCACTCACTCTTATCCACATCATTTGTTTTTAAATTAGCCCCCTTAACTTTTCGTTAATTCTGAAATAACCCCATAATTTAAATAATGTTATAACTCTCCCCTAATCTAAAAATAGAGCTCTGGAAAAAACGTGGGAGCCCTTCATTTGCTCGGAAACTATAAAAAGAAAGGACGTGGAGTAAAACAATTCTAGAATTAGACAGTAGATGATCGATACTAGTTTCATTTCGAATCTCCACCGATGGAGCCAAAATAAACACACAACGCCTATATCAAGAATCTTTGATAAATAAGACGATAGACCGAATCCAACCTGAACAAACTTTTTCAAGATAGAAAAAGAAAATGTCGTTTACTGGAACGTTGGATAAATGCAAGGCGTGTGACAAAACCGTCTACGTCATGGATTTGTTGACGCTAGAGGGTAACACTTATCACAAATCATGTTTCCGATGCAGTCACTGCAATGGCACTCTCCAGGTTACTTCTTATTATTATTCCTCTCCATTCTCAACTATGTTACTACGATGGTTATGAATATAGATTGAATATTTTTTCTTCAACAGATGAGTACTTACTCGTCCATGGATGGAGTTCTTTACTGCAAGACTCACTTCGAACAGCTTTTCAAAGAGTCTGGCAATTTCAGCAAGAACTTTCAGACTGGAAAGACAGAGAAGTCGAATGAACAAATGGTAATAGAACATTTATAATTCTTTTATTAATATGTTTCTAATGTTTTAAAAATCTAGTCGAAACAATTTTTTTTAAATTCGATTAATACTATTTAAATTGGTTTAAACTGTTATAAACCGATTAAGATCAAAATTAGTTGAATGGTATAAATCAAGCAACAAGGTTAGTACGAATCCAAAAAAAAAAATCTAATTTTTATAATTCATCAAAACAGTTTTATAATTAAACAAAAAGCTAAAATATCTAATATAATTATAAAATATATTTAAAAAAACTATAGTTGTTAAAGTCTTTGTCTAAGCCCCGAATGATTCACCTACTCCCTAGTCATCATACTGATTTCTTGAACATTTGATTATTTTCATACTCAATTGAATCACCAAAGAATCGAGCTCCAAGCAAGTTATCTTCATTCTTCAGTGGAACACAAGACAAGTGTGCGAGTTGTCACAAAACCGTTTACCCACTTGAGAAAGTAAACATGGAAGGTGAATGTTACCACAAGACTTGCTTCAAGTGCGCACACAGTGGTTGCCCTTTGACTCACTCTTCTTACGCTTCTCTCAACGGTGTCCTCTACTGTAAAGTCCATTTCAACCAGCTCTTTCTCGAGAAAGGAAGTTACAACCACGTCCATCAAGCCGCTGCTAACCACCGCCGAACCGCCTCTTCTGGTGCCTCTACTCCGCCTTCTGAAGATCAGAAACCTGAAGAAAACACTGCAATTCCGGAAGGAGATGCAGGAGAAGAAGCAGCAGTCCCTGAAGCTGCTGCAGGAGAAGAGCCTGAGCCTGTGGTTGAGTCTTGAATGTTGTGGAGGAAGAATCTAATCAGTTGTCAAATTTGAAGTTTATATACACACTTATTTTTATAATGAATATTTGTACACAATTTGTTGCTATTTCTTTTTGTAAATCTTTTGTAAATTTAAAAGCTTTTTTGGGAGAGAATCTGCTGTAAGCAAATATTTATAATTTATTTTATTTATGAATTAAGATTCAAAACATATGGTATCAGAGTATGCAAACATAGTTCTATCCTTTGCTTGTAACGTAAGTTATCAAATGGAGATGAATATTTGTGTTCTTAAGATGGATAGGTGTTTCAAGACATGAACAGAGCCTTGCATTGTGCCATTGTGTCATCTGGACTCGTAACTGCAACGCAAAAGAAACAATCTTACTGGTCATGAAGTTGTCACCAACAAAAACACAGAGATTAACCAACTAACTGACCTGAATGGCCAATTGTTTTTGGTGATTCATATATTTCATAATCATTTCCACCCTGAAGAAGTAAAAGCTGGTTGTTT
>NC_079514.1:43127142-43157503 GCF_000801105.2 Raphanus sativus | reverse complement strand
ACTTCCTTCGTCCATCTTTCTCATACACTCTCTGTAAGCAACATAGACACCATTGCAGATGCAGACTCAGGTCCATCGATGTTAACACTCGGTATGATCACTTCAGGCGACACTTTTTGCACAAACTCTTTCAGCTCTGTGAAGCTGCTATGCTCACTATAAGGAACCTCGTACCTGCAACGACATATACAAAGATTTTTGAGCTTCAATGCACACCACCACAGAGACTTGGAGATGGCGAGAATTCAATTTTACCTTATTATTGTACCCTGTTGTAACCTTCTTCCTGGAGACTTCTTCTTGGACTTACCCGATGTCCACCCAGTTGGAGAGAATGCAACAATTAGGCTGTATCGGTTCTACATGAGATTTAAAAAAAAAAACATTTGTTTGGTTTGTTCTTTTGACATTAAACCTAAGAGGTGTGTTGTTTCTTACTGTGTATCGGTTAGCTATATGTTTCAGCCGTTTGAAACTGGCAAGCGTCCACAAGGGCACAACGTGAATGTGGCTCTCCTCTTCTTTCACTGTAAACCACTGCATATCTTCCTTAGAGAACCCCAAGCACTCTAGGAGTTTTAACTTTGCAGGATTGATGTAGATCTTCTCACGTAGCACACGTGCAACCTCCAAGAACAGCCTCTCCTTTCCTTTCAACAGAGAAGACAGAGAAAAATGATTTAGATTCATCAATAAGCCTGTCTCAAACATGACATGGATTCGAACGTATTACCAATGGTGTAACTTCCTATTAAGAAAAGGGTCTTTGGATTAAAGGCTTCTGCTTGAATAGACTCAACAACAAACTGTATCACCGCCTCTTGCTTTGGAAAGTCATACTGAAACAAATGATAGGCACTTTGTATCAAAACCAATCATTGAAAGCATTTTGAAAATATGTTTTAGTTTGATGTCACATGACTAACCTGAGGGTTACAGTATGTAGTATCAAGGACAAGAGAGCTGATAGGCGAACCAGTCAGATAGTTTAACATATCTTCACTATAGCGGAAGTCACCCGTATGTAGAACAGCCTATAACACATCAAACGGAGTCCAAAATGTTATTCTGTGAATGGAAAGCTAAACATACCGTTGGAATGGTCTTTAGATTAAGAAAGACACGCACCTTACCGTTGGCTGGTTCAAAGCGTATCATGATGGATCCGGGGCAGTGGTTTGCATCAAAGCATGTCACATCAACACCCGCAATACTAACCTTCTGGCCAAGGTTCAGGACTTGCAGTCTCTCCCAAGGGATCCCGATCTTCATATTTACCAGCTTTGCGGTGATTAAGGAACAGTATATCCTCCCGTGACTAAATGACTTCGTCAGACCTTGATAATCTGTAAATGATGAGCCAGAGAGTTTTAAGCATTGTGTAAGGATTCTTATGTGTATGAAGGCAAAACTACTTACGATCAAGATGAAAGTGTGTAAGAAACCAATGGCAACAATCGCGTGTGAGGTACTTGAATGCGTCCTGCGTACATTAGAAAGTCAACCAAACATAATTATTATTCACCACACAACAATGAAATGTAACCATGGACCGGGGCTTGTTACCACTCGAAAAGGTGTCCCTGGAACGCAATTCCACTGTGGAATGACTTTAGATTTTCCGTTGTTGCCGTTTCTTCTCACAGCAGCACGTCTACAGCTCTGCTCTGCGACAGGTTCTTTAGGGAGCTTCTTCGGGATCTTCGTGGCATCACCAGGGAAAAACTCTGTAATCAACTTGTTGGCGGTTGGTTTTTTAGGCTCACTTGCTTTACGGTAGGTTGACCTCTCCCTCTGTCTGTCGGTAACATGGCTACTATTAGAAAGAGACTGTGCCTGCGCTTCGGCTGAAGATGCTGCACAGGCTTCTTCTCTGAGTGTGCTAAGTGCATTCACAATCTTCTTTCTGGGGCCAAGCGACGTGATACCTATGCTCAGGAGATCCTGTAGAGAAATATAACACCATTGGTGAAGAAGATACTTATCAAGTTTTTGTGAGATAAAAGGTGTTTTATTCCATTTACCTCCTCAGTGAGTGACTGAAGGGTATCCCAGTCGATCTCTTCACGAAGAAAAACATCTTCATATTTAGCTAAACCTAGACTCCTAACCCATTTAAGCACCGGAGATATATCATTAACTAGCTGAACAGGATCATCAACAGATTCTTCGATCAAAGAAGAAGACTTCTCGCATTTTCTCAATGAGCCCTACACTCAAAATTCACAAGTTTAATACATAACTAAACCCTAAATTCTTATGAGATAAACAAAGGAAGCTTTACTTGCTGAGGAGCTTGAGTATCAAGACAGTTATTGGTGTGGACTTGCCTCTCCTCCTCACTCAAAGCAGAGATATCAGTTTCACACAGTGGACACTGAATCGAATCATCTCTGCCCTCAGAGCAAAGCTTTATCAACACGTCAAGCTCAGACTCAGAGTCAGACTCATCCTCTTCCTCGTCGAGACGAATCCTCGACTTCAACAACAACCTAGCCTCCATCGAATTACAGGAATACCCCTCATGATTCGCCTTAAAGCATTCACCTTTCTCCTTCCCACCAACTAAAACATGTTCCTCTTCTGTCTCCGCCGCGAGAGAGCAGAAGGGCTCACCGGAATCTCCTGCAGAGCAATCAACACTCGAAGGGATACAATCGAGTAAGCTACAGTCAGGAGTAGAAGAAGACGAGCCCAGCGCGTAAGACCCAGAAGAGAAACATGGGCTTGAGGTAAATTCAGGAGCCGGAGCGATGTTCTCCTTCCCCGGGTAACGGCTGAGTCTGGGCTTCTTCCTGGGAGGACGGTGGTGGTGTTGGGAGATGGAACCGTTGGTTGGGTGAAGGGGCTTTCGAAGCGAAAGCTGAGAGGAGGAAGGAGGGATCTGGAAGTCGTCGTCGTCGTCTCCGTCGTTGTTCCACATCATTAATTAAGTTCCGGCGAAGGGTAAAAGAGATAGAGAGAGAGCGTGTTTCGTTTGACTGTGAGAGCGTGCGTTAACACAAAGTTCAGAGGAAGGAAAGAAAGAGAGGGAGAAAAGGAGAGACGACGACGACGTTTCGGATGAATCGGTGTGACTTTGGAAATGATTTTTTAAAAAAAAAATAATTCTGGAAATTTATTAATGTGGGAGGGGACAGTGGAATGTATATGGTCCGTATATTAATGAGCCGTGTCTGATAATTTTAGCAAGTGTTTATGTTCGAACCCAGGCCCTTATGGAGATCATTTTGTTAAATTAAACCAAGCAAAATAATTTAAACCGGATAGAACCGATATGTACGCATTGATAAGGTCGGTTTCTGGGTTAAACGAAGGGTGCTGTTTATTTATTTGCTCAAATTAGGGTTTTACAATCAACTTTCAAAAGGCATTTTGTCGGCTGATTCTGCGAAGCTTACGAAGATGGTTAGTTATTGATCTTCAATCTCTTTGATTTTTATGTTCTTTCTGGTTCAAGTCGTGTCTGAATGCTGTTCTTTGGTTTTTGATGGTAGATATTGAACTTGTTTCTGATTAAAAAAAATTGGAACTTTGAATGATTGACAGGTTCTACAAAACGATATTGATCTGCTGAACCCACCAGCTGAGCTTGAGAAGAGGAAGCACAAGCTCAAGCGTCTTGTTCAGTCCCCCAACTCTTTTTTCATGGTAATTATTTCCCTTTTATTTCAAAGTTGTAACCTTTTTTTTATTTTTGATGTTTCATCATCACACTTTCTATTTGTTTGATGTTTAGAAGTGTTGTGAATAGAGCAGCTTTGAGTTTTGTTCTCATTGGTTTAATTAAAAAAAGTTAAAACTTCTTTTTTTTTTTAATGTGATTTGGGTTGATTGTAGGATGTGAAGTGCCAAGGCTGCTTTAACATGTAAGCTTTTGAAACAAGTCAAATCTTAATTGTAAACCTGCCCCATGTTTTGCTCTGTAATTTATGATCGATTGGGGGGTTTGATGCAGAACGACGGTGTTCAGCCACTCGCAGACGGTTGTAGTGTGTGCAAACTGCCAGAATGTGCTTTGCCAACCCACAGGAGGAAAGGCTAGGCTCACTGAAGGTTGCTCTTTCAGGAAAAAGTGACACAAGATCAAGATGGCTCCACTCCACTCCACACTTCTTTCCTTCCTTTAGTTTCGTCTTCTTCTTTCGTTATTTCTTTTAAGTTTGTTTGGGATGATTTTTTGAGCTAGTATACTTTATGTTGATGATGTCTTGAGTTTCAGAGTATGGATCTTATTGTTAAAAGTTCGTTTTGTTATCAATGAGCTTATTATAAAATATTTGAGACGCCCTCCATTACATTCATGACCTGAATATCATCAGTCTTCGTTTTCAGAACATATTGAAAAGTTTTACCATATCCATCATTTCTCAATTAGTACCTTTTGTTAGAATCAGAAGATGTATAAAACTAAAACTCACGTGAAACTGTAGCGGTGTGTTCGTCTATCGGGGAACGAAGGTGACCAAACAAAGTCCTATATCCAGTATGGTTCCAAGTTCTTGATGCACACGTTTTAGTTCATAACGCAAACGTATACCACCGAAATTTAATCTCTCATTACGTTTTTGCGGTTCAAGTGTTGAACAAAGTTTGCTTCTTTTGGGATCTCTTCACAACCCCGCAAGGTTTCAACTCTCTCTGGATCCCCAAGAAAAGTTTAATTTATTCCTGAGAGTGGTGTTTATATACAGAGCAAAAAGGAGAATCTCAGTTTAAGCTTGACCAGTGTATCATGTGATTTCCGGTTCAACCGGGTGATTTTTGAATTGAATTTCTAATTTGGTTTCGGACCGGAGTAAAAGTGCGAGAGAGATTGCGTCACTCTGTGTCCAAAGGACCCAAATGGACCCCACCTATGTAACAAACTTCACGCGCTTCGTTGGATTATTTTCTAAAATGGCAACATATATCCTAGTTAGGAAGTCAATACAAAAACATTATAACATTTCCAAATATCGAACGATATCTTTCTCATAATACAAGTGCACTGAATATATACAGATCCATAATTTTCCAAAAAAAAATAATAATAATCAAAGAATGTAATTAACTAGAAATATTAATCACCCATTGTTGCGAATGACAAGCCCGCACGTTTTATCCCTAATCTCTCTCACGAACTATTCATTAACCCAGTGATCATCCGGCGCGTATCCCACACTCGCTCTCCTCTTCTCCTCCCTTATATTACTTACCCTCGAACTACTTCATATCAACCCTTAGACAAACTCACTCGTCACACATTCTACTCGTCGTTGTGTTGTGTATATATATGCACACACACACTTATTATATAGATAAATATTATCTCGACTGAGTTTGAGATGAATTTATTTACAAGAACATCGCCGAGGGACAAGAAGTCCAATCTCTATTACATAACCCTAGTAGGGATTCTCTGCCTCGGTAGCTACCTTCTCGGGATATGGCGAACTTCGTCGGTCATCCCACGCGCCGCCTTTGATTACTCAAGCGGCGTAGCACAGTGCGAGAAATTCTCCAAAACCACTCTAACGAGAGATCTCGACTTCGACGCGCACCACAACCCTCGTGATCCACCGCCGGTGCCTTCAACCGCCGTGTCATTCCCGTCGTGCGACGCTAAACTGAGCGAGCACACGCCGTGCGAAGACGCGAAGCGATCGCTGAAGTTCCCCCGGGAGAGGCTGGAGTACAGGCAGAGGCATTGCCCCGAGAGAGACGAGGCTCTGAAGTGCCGTATCCCGGCGCCGTACGGTTACAAGACGCCGTTCCGGTGGCCGGAGAGCCGTGACGTGGCGTGGTTTGCGAATGTTCCTCACACGGAGCTTACGGTTGAGAAAAAGAACCAGAACTGGGTCCGGTACGAGAACGATCGGTTTTGGTTTCCTGGTGGCGGTACGATGTTTCCGCATGGCGCTGATGCGTACATTGACGATATCGGACGGTTGATTGATCTCAGCGACGGTTCGATTCGTACAGCCATCGATACCGGTTGTGGGGTACGTGCATATTCTTTCCCCTCTGAATAAACCGAACCTCCGGTTTGATTATAGTTTATTTTTTTTATTTTACCTGCTTATTGATTATTTTGATTTTTTAACGTCAAAAAGAAGATTTTCCCCACCATTATTCAATCGAATAATCTGTTGGGATATTACATACAATTAGTTCAAGACTGTTCAAGAATACATCTACCTTAACTGATAACATACATTCATGCATATCCATATCTAATTTTGAAATCTATTTGATAGTAGTATGTGAACAATAACTCAATTTGGAGTTAGTGCATCTTCATTTTACCAATTTAATTTTACAAATAAAAGAAAAAAGAAATAACCATACTGTTTTTACAACATTTTTGGTTTCTGATTATGTCCCACTGAAGTCACCTAATTATCTAGTGTAACTTTTGACCTACTCCTACCTAACCGTTAAACTTGTAACGCTATGTTGAAAATTAAACCTCTTATAACAGAGTCAAAATCATGAAATATAGATCTCTTATTTGACTTTTTAAATAAGAGATCTATATAACCTTTTGGTAAATAATCAAAACATGTTTGCTTTGAATTTTCCAGGTGGCTAGCTTTGGTGCGTATCTATTATCAAGAAACATAACAACGATGTCGTTTGCTCCAAGGGACACACATGAAGCTCAAGTTCAGTTCGCCCTCGAGCGTGGCGTGCCTGCAATGATCGGAATCATGGCCACAATCCGCTTACCGTATCCTTCCAGAGCCTTTGACTTAGCACATTGCTCTCGTTGTCTTATCCCTTGGGGACAAAACGGTTCTAACTCTAAACCCTAAACAACTACGAAACTAAAATCATTCGAGTCTTTTAACACTTTTAGGTAATTTTGTAGATGGGGTTTACTTGATGGAGGTTGATAGGGTTCTAAGACCAGGAGGGTATTGGATACTGTCTGGACCGCCGATTAATTGGCAGAAACGATGGAAAGGATGGGAAAGGACGAGGGATGATTTAAACGCAGAGCAGACACAGATCGAGCAGGTCGCGAGAAGCTTGTGTTGGAAGAAAGTGGTACAGAAAGATGATCTTGCAATCTGGCAAAAGCCGTTTAACCACATTCACTGTAAAAAGAACGGACGAGGCTTGAAGAAACCGGAGTTTTGTCGTCATGATCAAGATCCCGACATGGCCTGGTATACGAATATGGATTCTTGTTTAACGCCGTTACCTGAAGTTGACGAGGGGGAGGATCTAAAGACGGTGGCTGGAGGAAAGGTGGAGAAATGGCCGGCGAGGTTAAACGCGGTTCCTCCGAGAGTAAACAACGGTGACCTCCAGGAAATCACACCGGAAGGTTTCTTGGGTGACACGGAACTGTGGAAACAGAGAGTTTCTTATTACAAGACACTAGATTATCAGTTGGGTGAAACCGGGAGATACAGAAACGTACTAGACATGAACGCTTACGTCGGTGGATTCGCGGCTGCTCTAGCAGATGAACCGGTCTGGGTCATGAACGTTGTCCCGGTCGAGGCTAAGCTCAACACTCTCGGTGTCATTTACGAGCGTGGTCTAATCGGAACGTATCAAAACTGGTAAGCTTAACTCAACCGGGCTGATTGATTAATCCGGTTTATGGTTTAATCCGGTTATGTTTCTTTGTTTTGGTAGGTGTGAAGCGATGTCAACGTATCCAAGAACGTACGATTTCATCCATGCGGACTCGGTTTTCACGTTGTACCAAGATAAATGCGAACCGGAGGATATATTATTGGAGATGGACCGGATTCTTAGACCGGGTGGTGGAGTGATTATAAGAGACGACGTTGACGTCTTGATTAAGGTTAAGGCATTAACCAAAGGTTTGCAATGGGAAGGTAGAATTGCTGACCACGAGAAAGGTCCTAATGAGAGAGTGAAGATTTACTACGCGGTGAAACAGTATTGGACTGTCACTGTACCTCAGGAAGAAGATAAAAACAATACTAAAGCTCTCTCATGATTTTGAGCTCTCTCTTTTTACTTTTTTTCTTTTCTTCTAAGTTCTTGTAATGTTATGTTATTGATTTTTTTACAGCAATAAATACTTAACGATTATTGTCGCATTCTTATCATACGAGATAAACAAAAGTGTCAGTGGAATCGTAAGAAACAGAGCAAGATGAGTTTTGATAATACCTGAAAACTACAGAAACTAAGTGGAATCGTAAGAAACAGAGCAAGATGAGTTTTGATAATACCTGAAAATTACAGAAACTAGGTGAAGCCCCACGTGTACAAGCGGGGTTTGTAGTTTAACTTTGAACATACTATAAAAATTATTATTGTAGAATAATAAGTTTCTTTTTAGTTGATTTTATGTATTCATTTAGAGCACTTCCAACACAGACTCTTTCCATTTGCGTTCTTAATACATATATCAAGAATTCCAATGGGAAGAGTCCCATGGGAAGACTCTTTCCATTTGCTCTTAGAGCACCCCCCAATGAACTCCTCTTGGGGTTCATCTTTTTAATTTTTTATTATTAAATTTTTTCCATTTTCTTTTTGATTTTCTTAAAAAAAAAAAAAAATTAACCAATCGCGGGTCACTACGACATGTGGAACCCGCGCTACAGTGATGAACTTCAGGAGAGAAGGGTTCAACCCAAAAAACTTTGGAGAGAAGGATTCATCATTGTGCATATATTTTATTATTATTATTTTTTGGGAAGGGTGTGAACCCCACTCATGAACCCCTAATGAGCATGGTCTTAGTTTCATCTTATCTAAAAGAATGACTTATATACTTTCAGAAACCACCAGAATAATTCTGGTGATGTATTATGTTTGCTCATGAGCTTTGAGTTTTTGACTGACCTCTTTTTATTCCTGGTATATATTTGTATATTCAAATACAACAAACAGTTATAATATAATTAAAACCATTACTGAGTGAGCTATCTTCTTCATTTTAAGTTGTATCCTCTTTTCATTGGTGAGAGGAACCATCGTAGCTTAACCTGTCAAAAGAAGCAACGAATAAAGATAAGAAGAAGAACAATGATGGAACACTTTGTATTTTTCCAGATGAAAAGTGAATAATATAGACAGATAAATGAGAAATTAACATTTAAACAAACGCTTTGAAAACATAATAATCTATACTATTATTTGCGAAGTAAAATTTTGGATTCGAGCGCTCACGTTAAAAGTTAGAGTGGTTAATATCGTTTATACCCTTAATAAATAAAATATATAAATTAACTCTAAAATAAAAACGAATTTAAATAATTAAAAATAATAATAACAATAATAAGAATAATTATCTGAAACCTAATATATATTAAAAATTCAAAAATAAAATATGATATAAACACATATATATTGTGTTATTATCTGAAATTATCTTTTAATAATAAATTAAACTAAAATAAAACAGAAAACACATAACTAAAGATTAATCAAGAAAAATTATCAATTTTATATAACTGAAAAGAGAACATTTAGTTTATAATACTATATTCAAAGCGATTTTCTTTCTCTCACGTTAAAAGTTATAGCGTTTAAAATCTTCATTATCCTTAATACATAATTAGATTAGATTTGTTAATATGGAATTACTCACAAATTTAAAACGAATTTCATTAATTTGATTCTCATCATTATCTACAAAATTATATATTACGTGATCCAATAATATTTAGATCAAAATATTTTAAAAATAAATATAAATCCATGTATGTAGTTTTATGAATATATGAATATTTTCAAATTGTTTACATAATAAATATTTTTATTAAAATAAACTTTATTGTATATAAAATTAATATTTAATTAATTATTAAATATATCAAAGACATGAAAATAATTTATTTTAATGGTTCTCGAATTAATAATATATTTATTTAGTAATTTGTAAAATTATTAAGCCCGCAACTGCGGGCAAAACACCTAGTCTATACTAGTATTTGCGAAGTAAAATTTAAACGAATTTAAATATATACTAGTATCGTTTATACCCTTAATGAATAAAATATATAATTAACTCCAAAATAAAAACGAATTTAAATGATTAATAATAATAATAATAATAGTAATAATAATAATAATAAGAATTATCTGAAACCTAATATATATTTTAAAAAATAAAATATGATATACACACATATATATTGTGTTGTTATCTGAAATTATTTTTAATAATAAATTTAAAACTAAAATAAACAGAAAACACATAACTAAAGATTAATCAAAAAAAATTATATAAATTAACTCCAAAATAAAAACGAATTTAAATGATTAATAATAATAATAATAATAATAGTAATATAATAATAATAATAATAATAAGAATTATCTGAAACCTAATATATATTTTAAAAAATAAAATATGATATATACACATATATATTGTGTTGTTATCTGAAATTATTTTTTAATAATAAATTTAAAACTAAAATAAACAGAAAACACATAACTAAAGATTAATCAAAAAAATTTATCAATTTTATATAATTGAAAAGAGAACCTTTAGTTTATAATAATACTATATTCAAAGCAATTTTCTTTCTCTCACGTTAAAAGTTATAGCGTTTAAAATCTTCATTATACTAATACATAATTAGATTAGATTTGTTAATATAGAATTACTCACAAATTTTAAATGAATTTCATTAATTTGATTTCAAATATATATTAACTAGGTGTTTTGCCCGCACATGCGGGCATAAATTTCTTATAAATATGTCTTATTAATCTAAAATCAGCATAATAAATTATTATTTATGTTTTTTAAATAGTTAGATCAAACATCAAAATATTTATATATGTCAAGTACTTTTAATCAAAATATATACTTATTATAGTGTTAAGTTTTTTTAAAACACTCATATCTTAGAGATAGTTTAGAATATATATTTATATTTTTTTGTTGACTAATATTTAATAATAAATTGTTTTGTATCTTAATTGTTTTTAACTTTTATAATAAAAATATTGTTTGCAGATAGGCACAAAAAAAAAAAATATAGAAGAATATCTTCTTTTTTTTGATAATTCTAAAATATTATTTTGTAATCAATTATTAATATAGCATATAACACATAAACTTTATATCATTAAAATAAATTAGTGAATAGTTAGAAACTAATAATAAATTAATAACCTATCTAAAAGTCTAAAACCTAATAAAATATGACAAATAAGAAAAGCTAATATAACATATAAATTTAATATTAATAAAATAAAATTCGTTTTTATTTATATAGAATATTCATCAAGGCTATTATTTTAAATTAATGATTTAGTAACTCAGCTCAAAACAAATAATACATCAACGATAATTTAGCTTAAACTTAATAAAAATATGACAAATAAGAAAAGCTAATATAACATATAAATTTAATATTAATAAAATAAAATTCGTTTTTATTTATATAGAATATTCATCAAGGCTATTATTTTAAATTAATGATTTAATGACTCAGCTCAAAACAAATAATACATCAATGATAATTTAGCTTAAACTTAATAAAAATATAACAAATAAGCAAAATTAGCTAAAATCATGGAGAACATGACAAGTAAGCAAAATTACTTCATAAATAATAGTATAGATCTGAAACCTAATATATATTTTAAAAATAAAATATGATATATACACATATATATTGTGTTGTTATCTGAAATTATTTTTTAATAATAATTTAAAACTAAAATAAACAGAAAACACATAACTAAAGATTAATCAAAAAAATTATATAAATTAACTCCAAAATAAAAACGAATTTAAATGATTAATAATAATAATAATAATAATAATAATAATAATAATAATAATATAATAATAATAATAAGAATTATCTGAAACCTAATATATATTTTAAAAAAATAAAATATGATATATACACATATATATATATATATATTGTGTTGTTATCTGAAATTTTTTTTTAATAATAAATTTAAAACTAAAAATAAACAGAAAACACATAACTAAAGATTAATCAAATTTTTTTATCAATTTTATATAATTGAAAAGAGAACATTTAGTTTATACTACTATATTCAAAGCAATTTTCTTTCTCTCACGTTAAAAGTTATAGCGTTTAAAATCTTCATTATCCTTAATACATAATTAGATTAGATTTGTTAATATAGAATTACTCACAAATTTTAAATGAATTTCATTAATTTGATTCTCATCATTATCTACAAAATTATATATTATGTGATCCAATAATATTTTACATCAAAATATTTTTAAAATAAATATAAATCCATGTATATAGTTTTATGAATATATGAATATTTTCAAAAAATTTACATAATAAATATTTTTATTAAAATAAACTTTATTGTATATAAAATTAATATTTAATTAATTATTAAATATAGCAAAGGCATGAAAATAATTTATTATAATGATTCTCGAATTGATAATATATTTATTTAGTAATTTGTAAAACTATTAAGCCCGCAACTGCGGGCAAAACACTTAGTTATTAATTGATTTTTGTCTAACGAATACAATACAGAGACTAGTGGACTCTGTAATAAATTAATTATAATTAAAGACCAAATAAATTAATTATAACTAAATATTCTTGGAATAAATTAGTTATAGTTAAAGACCCAAAAAAAAAATTAAAGACCAAATAGTATGGTGTCAGACGTTAATAGTGCACGACCTCTTTCTCATTCCTATCCTATGTAAAATGTATTATTCATCAAGATCCAATCTACCACCATCGTGTTTTCTCCGAGACATCGTAAAATGTATCATGTCTCCTCCTCTTCTTCTTCTTCTCCGGCGACTAATGACGTATCCTCACCGCTTCTGAATCAAAACCGACGTGTTCTTCTCTGGCGTTCTTGGCAACCGCTACATGGTGCAGCGTTGCGGCTTATCCACCGTGCTAGTAGTCGCCGGATGATGCTCCGTGAGTCATCAGTTCGAGTCCGCGAGACAGCGGCTGAGCAGATTGAGGAGCGACAGAGTGAGTGGGCGTACTCTAAACCGGCTGTAGTCTTGGATGTGGTCTGGAATCTAGCTTTCGTGTTAGTCACTGTTGGAGTTTTATGGTTTAGCTCGGGAGAGAACCATCATGTTCCTCTCAGATTCTGGATCGTTGTGTATAATCTACAGTGTTTGCTTCATGTTGCGTGTGTGATCTCTGAGTATCGACGTCCACATGGTTATGATCATCTGAACCAAGATTCGGATTCCGGTTTAACCTCCGGCCAAGGATCTAGTGAAGACGAAACTAATGGTCCTGAGATTGAATCAGGAACTAGGTAAGTATAGATCATTTTCTTTACTGTCACAAGAACTCTTCTTCTCCTTTCCTTTTTCTTTTCTGAATACCTGTAATCACCTAGGCCCGAACACACATTGTGTAATATTCCCTACGTTTCAGTTTAGTTGTTGTTGCATAGTAAAATTTCCATTTAAAAATAAGTGTCGTTCTTATAGTTCTGATAATTCTGATGTAAAACTTTTTAACAATATTTTCCAATTTATTTTTTTATTGGTTAAAATACGGTTATGTACATAGATAATAATGATTTTAACTTTAAAAATATTTTAAGTTAAGTATTTTTTTAATATGTGTGCATAAACATAAAACGATAGCTAAAATGAAACGGAGGGAGCATTAGCTTAGTCCCATTGATGATGTTTCAATGTTCTCTTTATTGTAGTCTTGCTAAGAATCTTGAATCAACGAATGCAATCTTCTCGTTTGTGTGGTGGATCATCGGGTTTTATTGGGTCACTGCTGGTTCTGAGGAACTTGCTCAAAGCTCACCTCAACTCTACTGGTCTGTATTCAAAACACACAGCTTCTTTTGTTTTGTTCGTTCTTGTTTCATATATTTTCTAAACCTTTGGTCTACAGGTTGTGTGTAGCGTTTCTCGCCTTTGATGTTATCTTTCTAGTCCTTTGCGTTGCTGTTGCTTCTCTTATTGGTATAGCTGTGCTCTGTTTTTTGCCTTGCATCATTGCGGTTTTGTACGCTTTGTCAGAGCGGGTAAGTCACAGAAGACCGGTTCTGTTCATGTATATGGTGAGGTGGTGCTTCTTCTGATGTGTTGTTGATGTTTTAGGAAGGTGCATCTGACGAGGAGATAGGAAGGCTTCCGAGATTCAAGTTTCTAACCGTGAGAAACTCAGAGAAAGTTAATGGTGAGATAAGGGAAACTCATGGGGGGATAATGACTCAACTTGGTATCGATTCTCCTAGTGAACGTGTGTTATCAAGTGATGAAGCTGTAAGTTAAACCAATCCCGAAGTTTTGATTGGTACAGACGAATATGATACTTTGGTTTTTTGTTTCAGGATTGTTGTGTTTGTCTTTGTGACTATGAAGATGGAACAGAGCTGAGAGAACTTTGGTGTAGACATCATTTCCATGAAGCTTGCATAGACAAATGGCTACGCATTAACACCACTTGCCCTCTTTGCAAATTCAACATTCTTAAACCTGATGAACAGAGTGGCAACGATGCGGTATGATAAAAGTTTCTTTATTCAGGGGATGATCTCTTTTTTTACTCTCTCTCTCTACTGTCTTGTTGTGTAAATGCAGAAAGTGTATCGTTATATTTAAACAAATGTTATTCTTACATTTAGAAATTGTTTTTGTAACAGAGGTTTACATATTGAGACTATTAATTAGTATTGAGGTTTTGTCGTCTATGTGTTTTACGTGTTTGGAACAGCTAAGAAAGAAATTGTCTTCATATGACAGCACACGTTAGTGTTTCAAAAAAAAAAAAAAAAAAAAAAAAAAATGACAGCACACGTGAAATGCAGGCGCCCACAAACTTCTACCAAAATATGGTTGATCAAAGAAACGTGTTTATTTCGTCAGAAAACATAAAAAAAAAACCATTCAAATGAAAGTATTTTCAAGCAACTGAGACCAAGATATAAATACAAAGTTAAAATGTTCTACAAAACTATTTCTTATAAAATATATTAAACAAAACAGATTACAAAATTCTTGAATTTTTGTTTTGTTAAAATTTGAAATTTATTGATCAACAAAAACTCCATTCTCGGAATGTTTTAGTTCTGCTGTTGATTCAAATTGCAAGATATGAGTCATACGAAAGGAGATTGCTGATTAAAAAAAACATTGCATATTTATAGAAAAACTTAAGAGATAAAATGAACCTTTTTTATTTATTTCATAAATAATAAATTTATCATATTTCATGATTTATGAAACGTATTTTTTCACCCAGAACCCCAATTTCAAGAATAATAAATAGCTAAAACAATATGAAGAATTATCTGTTCAGAGTCTTCAGACAAACGTGTAGAAAGAAAAGAATCAAGTCGGCCGTTGATACGCCCCCCAGTTAACAGGAAAACCGGTTACTACACGACCGCCATAACCAATATTAATAGCCATTGATGAAGAAGTCCTTGGTCTACTCCACATTTGACCATTCACCGCCGCCGCAGCCTGAGAAGAACACGCCGTATAACCCAACGAAGGCACCATCAAAGGCGATGGCGACGAATATTTAACATCGTTAACGTCAGGTTTCACCATTATCGAAACATTAATGATACCACTCTTGTCTCCATACTCATCTCTCAACCTATAACTCAAGAAATTCAAATGCCCCTGAGGAGCAAACCCTCCCATGAAATCCGTCACCGGAATCTTGGCGACTCCAACATTCTTATCGGCCCCGCCGCTTGTTTTATAACAAACCTCGACGGTGATAAATCTCACACTCCCGTCTGTCGCCATCTCCGTCTTGATTCTATGTTGCCAAATAGGATAGCTCCCACCCTGTTCGTCCACCTTGCACTTCTGAATCTCTTGGTCTATTCTGACCACGCCGAATGTCTTCCTCTTCACCGGTTTTCGATTTACCTTGAGTCCTTCCGCTGATATTAACTCAATCTCCAATGATCGTATCGATCTTGAATACGACATGGCTTTTGATGTTATGTTTATGTAAGTATATAAGTCCAATCCTGTATAGAGGAGATCACTTATCGTTTTGTTTCGTGAGCTGAGGAAGAAGATGGATGTTTAAGTTTATTTATAGGTGTGGTCCGTACGTTGACCAACGAAGGCGCGAGGTTTGTTCCACGTGCTTTCCACTCAGGCACTTGCGAAATTTTTATTAATGTTCTCAGAAATTTTCAATGTGTTTTTTTTTTTGTTAAAAGAACTTTATATTACTTTTTGCAAGTGGGTATATATTCTTATTGTGAACTATAATTTTTTTAAATCCAAGACGTTCTGAAATATATTTTATACAGTAAAAACTAGGTGTTTTCCTGCACCATGTGCAGTAAAAGAATTTTAAAATATTTTTTAAAAAATAAATATAAATTATATTTATTTTTAATTAATATTATAAATTTTCTTTTTTCTTATCAATATTTTAGTATAAATTTGATTTAACTGAACATTAAAATTAAGATAAAACTAATTTGTTTATTTTGAATTATATTTAAGAATGTGCATGTATATATTTAAATTATAATCTTAGGTAGGATTTTCTATCTATTTATTTTAATTAAATATATTAAATAAATATGTAAAATTTCAGAATTGTCAAAAATTAAAATTAAACAATATTTATAAAATCTGTAAATATATATAAGAAACTAATAATTTTACGATTTAATTTGATTTTATGATTTAATTTTATAATTTTCTAAAAATATGTATATATTTGAAATATTTTTAATTTAAATGATATTTCAAAATTTGAAATGCCATAATTGAATATATTTATTTTAATGATGATTTATGCGTTATTACCATATTTTTAAAAGTCCAAAAATATAAATCGATAATAAATATAATATATGAGATATTACCATATTTTAAAATTCTATCAAAAATATAAATTAACATTAAATATAATTGTTCATGTCATATTAATCTATAAGACATGTCATCAATTTTAGTAGCTATGTCACAATTATTAATCTAAGTGTTTTCATGCACCATGTGTAGTGATGAATTTTTAAAAGTTAAATTTATATTTTAAAATGTAATTTATTAATATTATATATTTTATTATTTTGACTAATAATTAATATAAATATCATTAATTAAGCATAAAATTAAGAGAAAATATTTTTTTTTATTTTAAATTATATTTAAGAATATATATGTATATATAAAGTTAAAATCTTAGATAAAAAAATTATTTATTTCATTTGGTTAAATTATTAAATCAACTTGTACAAAATTACTAAAATCATATAAAATTGTATAGTTATCAAAATTTAAAACTAAATAATATTTATATAATTTGTAGATATCTAAAAGAAACTAATGATATTGCGATTTTTTTTTAATTCAGAAAATTTAGAAAATTTTAGATAATAAAAATTTTATTATTATAAAAGTAAAATTATATAATATTTCGAAATTCAAAAATATCATATTTGAATATATTTATTTTAGTGATGATTTATGAGTTATTACCATATTCTACAAAGTTTACCAAAAATATAAATCAATATTAAATGTAATATATGAGTTATTACCATATTTTAAAAAGATTTCCAAAAATATGTATTAGCATTAAATGTAATTGTTCATGTCATATTTAACATGTCATCAATATTAATAGCCACGTCATAATTTTTTTGTGAAAACGATTGTAAAGAAAACATGTGGCAAATCATTTCTCAAATATAGACTAGGGGATATTAAGGGACCCCAAATATTTCCATGCTTTTATTGATCGGTTTTAAATCGTGGGAGTAAAAGTCAACATATATACTTTTTTTTTTTTTTTTGTAACTTAACATATATACTTTTTGATAAGTTAGATAGATATATACGTCGAAGTTGACCCCAAAAAAGGTTATAATATGTCGACAGTATGTTTTAAAATGGAGATTGGAGTAGTGACGGTGTTCATCCGATGGTTCCAGGTTGCTTGGCCGGTGGCCTGATCAACGGTGGCGTGCGGCAGGCCATGTTTTCGTTTTAAATTCTGCAAACAATCAAATTGCTTTCATAAACAAAATTGCTTTTAGTAAAAAAAAAAACAAAACAAAATTGCTCACGTTCACATAATCTACTTTAATTTTTGGTTACCTTAAGTCTGAACTATTGTTTGCCTTTTTCTTTTTGGAATTTGGCTTTCTTGTAAAGTGAAAGCTGAAGCCGTCAAATTTTCATGAAACTTTTTCTTGTATAGTAAATTAGTTTTGTCAACAAGTGCAATTTAGAAAAATATTGATGTGTAGTATTTAATAGGAAATTAGAAACTTACTTCGAAGAATAGCAATGTAACTCGTCGTTGACGCTGTCAAAAAAAAAAAAACTCGTCGTTGATAATTCCTTAAGACAAAAAAAGATTGCGTTGAACCTAAACATTGAGAAAGTCATCGGCACTAGATGACGTAGTCGTTAATTTATCACGTGCCGTGCACTTAGGAGATTAGGAAACTTGGGACGATAGTGGGAACGAAACTTCAGGTATTTCTTGGTTGATTCTGACTTGACGCACGTCGGCACACGTTATCTTTTAAAATACCATACTATTCCATTGAGTTACAGTTGTCAGTTAGTAAATTCAAAAATTAATACTGTAAATACAATCTCCGACTCTTTTTCCGTTGTTTAAGCTTGTAGATATGTGATTTGGTAATATAATGATTTGAAACATTTAAATTGTAGACTTAAACCCTCTCGCAACACCAAGAGCTACAATGACTGTTGGACTTGCAGGAAGAACAACGTACCGACCGAGAACACTTTAATTTAGAGCCGCTTTATAATACAAATGATGGTTTATTCTGACGGGGCCAGTTGATTAATAACGCATTGTTACTATAATCGTTGCTATGCGTTTCCTCCGTATTCAATGAAACACCCGATGTCGGTAATAGATGGGTAGAAACAGGTCTTCCAATTCTTGGCCAACAAACACAGACACAATTAATTGCATGCCTGCATAAGTCTTTCGTAACGATGCATTCAGATGTTATCTTTTTGTAAGTAAGTCTGGACCACGGCCCGGGATACCCCCAGGTTAAACAATCTTTTTGTAAGTAAGTGTGGTTGAGGAATTGGGGATTCCTGTAAAGTTTATAGGTGAGAAGCTGTAGAAGATCTCCAACCATTTGATGCTGAGGCCTTTGTTAACGCTATATTCTTTCTCATGGAGGCTTTGAACCTAGTCTTTTTCCAGCAGGCAGCCAAAACCGGGGATAAAAACAGAGCCATTCCTCAAAATTTATTGGAGCTCTTAATGTGGTCAAGCTGCGACAATGGATGCCTGTTTTGTTTTTGTAAAAATGCAAGGGATGCTCGTTGGTAAAATGAGAGTGATCACCTTGCACAAGAACATAACAGAGTCAGAGAAATTGCTTGTATCACACAGAACGATTCTGCATGTTGTTACTTAATTAATGTTGTATTGGTTGTGATTTGTGAAGGGAAGACCAACGATGATTAACATAACAGCCAATAGCTCATGAACTGGACGTGAAACGGCGTCGTATTCTATATTACTCAGATGATTAGTCCCACTATATAATAATACTAGTCGCCAAAAATTTATCTAACTCAAAGTCAATAGAAGAAAATAATGAATTTTATGCGTCACGATTATTTTATTGACCAATCACAAATGTCTAGGACAAAAACTGAGGACCATAAGCGACACTCTTAACAGACCGGTCCAATTGATATTCACATCTTCAAATTTGAAAAATCTTCACCCTTGCACAATATTATTATCCAATGTCGGCTAAAAAGACAGGAGTGATCGCTTTGTTCGACGTGGACGATACTCTTACAGCTCCAAGGAAGGAAGCTACTCGAGAAATGCTCGATTTTATCCGAGAATTACGCCAGGTATGTATGTGTGTGAATCGTGTGATTATTTATCCATCTTTACTTCAAGATGAGCTGTGTTTAGTGTTTGCATGAAATGTGTATAAGCGTTTCAGGTCGTCACTATTGGACTCGTCGGTGGATCTGATCTAAGAAAGATATCTGAGCAACTTGGCAAAACAGGTACGACTTTAAACACTCTTTTGTTGTGTGTTCTCTGTTTGAACCGGAGACTATAGAGACTTTCTCTCGTTGAATAGATCAACAAAAAAAAGATACAATAGATCTTTAGGTTTGTTGGGTTCCAGTTCCGTAAACCCCAAGTCTTAGTCTTTATTTGATTTTCCTAATAGGGATATTTAAGATCTGGCTCTACCATGTGGGTCTCCTCCAGCTGTTTGGCTAATAATTTCTAGTGCCCTACTTTTGTTGTTGTTGCAGTCACTAATGACTTTGATTATTGTTTCACTGAGAATGGTCTTGTTGCCCATAAAGATGGTAAACCCATTGGAATCCAGGTGCATATGAAAACAACGGCTTTTACTTTATCCACATTGTTGTTTGATCGTTTCTTTTGTTCCTCAGTATTTAGTATGTTTTTTTTCCTCAGAGCATGAAGCTGTACCTTGGAGAAGATAAGCTCAAGGTTAGGTCCATCATGTATACTAGATAGCAGGAGTTTGTTTTAAACGTTTTTTTATAGGTTAAACTTGGTGGTGAAGCTCATGCAAGTAAATGTTGCTTTTTTTAATTGTTCGTGATAGCTTATCTTTGATGATGCAGGAGTTAATCAATTATACGCTGCACTACATTGCAGACTTGGATATTCCAATCAAAAGGTTTCTCTGGTCTCTAATCATTAAAGATGTCTTCAGGTTATTGAAATTTTGTATACACAGGGGAACATTTATAGAATTTCGGAATGGGATGCTCAATGTGTCACCAATAGGTCGCAACTGCAGCCAAGAAGAAAGAGACGAGTTCGAGAGATATGATAAGGTAAAAAGAAACTATATAGTATTTCATTTTTCTACATAATTGTTATAAGTGATATCATCAAACATTCTTTTCTTGAAAAGGTTCAAAACATTCGATCAAAGATGGTGGCTGAACTTCGTGAGCGGTTTGCACATCTTAACCTTACTTTCTCTATTGGAGGACAAATCAGCTTCGATGTGAGTGTAGAAATCAAACGTGGATTATAACAATTATCTTCTTGTTGCTAATGCTAAGTCTTGTTCCATTTGTATGACGCAGGTCTTCCCTAAAGGTTGGGACAAGACTTATTGCTTGCAATACCTTGAGGACTTCAATGAAATCCATTTCTTCGGTGACAAAACCTATGAGGTATGGTAACATTTGTATGACTATCCATTGAGCTTGATGTGCAAACAACCAGCTTTTACTTCTTCAGGGTGGAAATGATTATGAAATATATGAATCACCAAAAACAATTGGCCATTCAGGTCAGTTAGTTGGTTAATCTCTGTGTTTTTGTTGGTGACAACTTCATGACCAGTAAGATTGTTTCTTTTGCGTTGCAGTTACGAGTCCAGATGACACAATGGCACAATGCAAGGCTCTGTTCATGTCTTGAAACACCTATCCATCTTAAGAACACAAATATTCATCTCCATTTGATAACTTACGTTACAAGCAAAGGATAGAACTATGTTTGCATACTCTGATACCATATGTTTTGAATCTTAATTCATAAATAAAATAAATTATAATATTTGCTTACAGCAGATTCTCTCCCAAAAAAGCTTTTAAATTTACAAAAGATTTACAAAAAGAAATAGCAACAAATTGTGTACAAATATTCATTATAAAAATAAGTGTGTATATAAACTTCAAATTTGACAACTGATTAGATTCTTCCTCCACAACATTCAAGACTCAACCACAGGCTCAGGCTCTTCTCCTGCAGCAGCTTCAGGGACTGCTGCTTCTTCTCCTGCATCTCCTTCCGGAATTGCAGTGTTTTCTTCAGGTTTCTGATCTTCAGAAGGCGGAGTAGAGGCACCAGAAGAGGCGGTTCGGCGGTGGTTAGCAGCGGCTTGATGGACGTGGTTGTAACTTCCTTTCTCGAGAAAGAGCTGGTTGAAATGGACTTTACAGTAGAGGACACCGTTGAGAGAAGCGTAAGAAGAGTGAGTCAAAGGGCAACCACTGTGTGCGCACTTGAAGCAAGTCTTGTGGTAACATTCACCTTCCATGTTTACTTTCTCAAGTGGGTAAACGGTTTTGTGACAACTCGCACACTTGTCTTGTGTTCCACTGAAGAATGAAGATAACTTGCTTGGAGCTCGATTCTTTGGTGATTCAATTGAGTATGAAAATAATCAAATGTTCAAGAAATCAGTATGATGACTAGGGAGTAGGTGAATCATTCGGGGCTTAGACAAAGACTTTAACAACTATAGTTTTTTTAAATATATTTTATAATTATATTAGATATTTTAGCTTTTTGTTTAATTATAAAACTGTTTTGATGAATTATAAAAATTAGATTTTTTTTTTTGGATTCGTACTAACCTTGTTGCTTGATTTATACCATTCAACTAATTTTGATCTTAATCGGTTTATAACAGTTTAAACCAATTTAAATAGTATTAATCGAATTTAAAAAAAATTGTTTCGACTAGATTTTTAAAACATTAGAAACATATTAATAAAAGAATTATAAATGTTCTATTACCATTTGTTCATTCGACTTCTCTGTCTTTCCAGTCTGAAAGTTCTTGCTGAAATTGCCAGACTCTTTGAAAAGCTGTTCGAAGTGAGTCTTGCAGTAAAGAACTCCATCCATGGACGAGTAAGTACTCATCTGTTGAAGAAAAAATATTCAATCTATATTCATAACCATCGTAGTAACATAGTTGAGAATGGAGAGGAATAATAATAAGAAGTAACCTGGAGAGTGCCATTGCAGTGACTGCATCGGAAACATGATTTGTGATAAGTGTTACCCTCTAGCGTCAACAAATCCATGACGTAGACGGTTTTGTCACACGCCTTGCATTTATCCAACGTTCCAGTAAACGACATTTTCTTTTTCTATCTTGAAAAAGTTTGTTCAGGTTGGATTCGGTCTATCGTCTTATTTATCAAAGATTCTTGATATAGGCGTTGTGTGTTTATTTTGGCTCCATCGGTGGAGATTCGAAATGAAACTAGTATCGATCATCTACTGTCTAATTCTAGAATTGTTTTACTCCACGTCCTTTCTTTTTATAGTTTCCGAGCAAATGAAGGGCTCCCACGTTTTTTCCAGAGCTCTATTTTTAGATTAGGGGAGAGTTATAACATTATTTAAATTATGGGGTTATTTCAGAATTAACGAAAAGTTAAGGGGGCTAATTTAAAAACAAATGATGTGGATAAGAGTGAGTGAAGAAGTGTGTGTAATAAAAAAAAAAAAAATCAGTTCGACGCCCTAACAAACGACGCCGGCGAGAGTCTCTCTCTCTCTTTTCACTTTCTCAGCAAACTTTCCCGAGAAAATTATCAACATTCTGATCTCTTTGCTCCTTGAGTTCCCATCAATCATCTCTCTCACAATTTGATTCTTGTTTTTAAAGCATTTCTGAGATTGCGATTTTTCGAGCTGTGAAGATTCATTTCGGTAGATTAGGGCTATAGTTTCGAGATCGAAGAAGAAGAGTGATTGTGATGGATAACAACAACAGAGGGAGATTTCCGCCGGGGATTGGAGCTCCGGATCCTAATTTTCAGTCACGGAACCCGAACCCGAACCCGATGCCTCAACAGTACCTTCACTCACGGACTCCGTTTCCTCAGCAGTATCTACAGTCTCGGACTCCGTTGCCTCCGCCGCCGCAGCAGCAACCTGATGCTCAGCAGTACGTTCAGAGAGGTTACTCACCACAACAACAACAACAACAACAACAACAACAAAACCCTCAGCAGATCCAGCAGTGGTCTACACGCGCTCAGCTTCCTGGTGATACCAGTTATGTAGAAGAAGTCGAGAAGACGGTTCAATCTGAAGCTAACAACGATTCTACGTAAGTGGTGAAGTTAAAGTTTTGTGCTTTTATATGGTTTGATTGAAATTAAAGTTGGTTTCTTTGGTTATGGTTTTATCAGTAACCAGGACTGGAAAGCAACGTTGAAGCTCCCACCTCGAGATAACCGTTACCAGACTGAGGTTAATAAGTTTTCCTTTGAGTTTATATGAACCTTGTTCCTTTAGAGCTTACTTGTTTGTGTTTGTTATGATGTGTGCAGGATGTGACGGCCACTAAAGGAAATGAATTTGAGGATTACTTTCTGAAGAGAGATCTGCTAAGAGGGATATATGAAAAGGGTTTTGAGAAGCCTTCTCCTATCCAGGAAGAAAGCATTCCCATTGCTTTGACTGGAAGTGATATCCTCGCTAGAGCTAAGAACGGGACTGGGAAGACTGGTGCCTTCTGCATCCCTACTCTTGAGAAGATTGACCCTGAGAACAATGTCATTCAAGGTTTTTTTTTCTTCCTCTTCTGCTTCGTTAGTTGAGTAGTATCAGTGAGACGAACGGCTGTATTTTCTTTTAGTTTTGTATATACCATTGTTGATTTAGTTTTCTTATGCAGCTGTAATTCTAGTCCCAACCCGAGAGCTGGCACTTCAGACATCACAAGTTTGCAAGGAGCTTTCGAAATACTTGAACATCGAGGTTATGGTCACCACTGGCGGTACAAGCCTGAGGGATGATATCATGCGATTGTATCAGCCTGTCCATTTACTGGTTGGAACTCCTGGAAGGATTTTAGATCTTACCAAAAAGGGTGTGTGCGTTTTGAAAGATTCTGCCATGCTTGTAATGGATGAGGTGTGTTCCTGATATCCCACTGGCCTTTTTTCTTATGCTATATGTTTGGAGATTTGGTGGACTTGCTTTATTTTAGCATAATCTGATTGTTGTGACTCATTTTCTCAGGCCGACAAGCTTCTGTCCGCAGGATTTCAACCTTCTATAGAGGAGTTGATACAGTTCTTGCCCCAAAACCGTCAGATTTTGATGTTTTCAGCTACGTTTCCTGTCACTGTCAAGTACTTCAAGGATCGTTATCTCAGGAAGCCTTACATTATCAATCTCATGGATCAGCTGACACTTATGGGTGTCACACAGTATTATGCTTTTGTTGAAGAGAGGCAGAAGGTGCACTGCCTTAACACGCTTTTCTCCAAGGTTAGGTTTTCTGGAAAGCCCTAAATTTTATAGCTACTCATGGTCATGGACTGTTTATAAGTATATTTTTTTTTTTTACAAATGCAGCTTCAAATAAACCAATCCATTATCTTTTGCAACTCTGTCAACCGTGTGGAGCTGCTAGCCAAGAAAATCACAGAACTTGGTTAGTGGTTACTCATGCTTCTATATCCATGCAAAGATGGCTCAAGACCACCGTAACAGGGTCTTCCATGATTTCCGCAATGGTGCCTGCAGAAACCTTGTTTGCACTGGTGCGTTTTGTGTTAGCTCGCGTAATGTCTTTCAAGTTTCATGTGTTGGAAGAGATGATGATAAGACTAAACTGGGGAATGTCTGTCTGTTGCAGATTTGTTTACACGTGGAATTGACATTCAAGCTGTGAATGTGGTCATTAATTTTGATTTTCCCGAGGACTTCTGAGTCGTATCTACACAGGGTATGTTTAAGGAAAATTTTTTTTTTTATCTATCGTCTCTGAGCACATTCTTTTCGTTCATATTGCTAATGAGGTTTTGTTTTGTGACACTGCCAGGTTGGTCGATCAGGAAGGTATGGACACCTTGGGTTGGCTGTGAACTTGGTAACGTATGAGGACCGCTTCAAAATGTTCGTTTTTCTTCCTCTGCTTTTGTTCTGGTGGTTTTAAGCCTTTTTTTAACTCATTCATATGGTGGTTTATCAACAGGTACCAAACTGAGCAAGAACTTGGAACCGAAATCAAGCCAATTCCGTCACTTATCGACAAGGCAATCTACTGTCAGTAACTTCAACAAGGTTCACATTCTCCAGGCGGTAAGACCAATCCCTCTCTTGGAATCTTTTGCAACTAAAGCCGCATTACACATACACCAGATTCCAAATGATTGTTTTGCCATTGTTTAGGTGTGTTGTGGAGGCAAATCGTTAAGCTTTGGCAGTTACAAGCTCGTTCCAGAGATGAAGGCAACACTCAGGCAAGAAGAAAGGCCGTATTAATAGCGGTTGATTATATCTGAACCTTTCAACCCGAGGACTGGTGGTTTGGTACCTCCATGATGTGAATCTTATAATGTACCTTCTCTCAACTTTCGTTTTCATTTTCTAAGAAACCTTTTACCCTTTGGGATCCGGGTGTGTGATGACTTCTTTTGGTCTCTTCTTTTTTAAGACTTGGAAGTTTAATTTCCTAGCAGTAAAGACTTGAAGACAATTTTTTTTTCTTTTTCCTTTTGGACAAATCCGAAGAAGACAATTTCACTACACATTCTTATTGCTCCTAGATTCACCTGTGTCTTGGTCATTGTCTAATGTATGATGTCTTTACCTAGAGTTGTGTGAGCCAATCCAATGTTATCAACATGTTATAGAACTTACAGATTATATGTGAAACTGTTATATGCTTTAAACTCGATTTCTTTTACACACAAAATCACCAATATGTAAACAAGACAACAAACAAAGAAAAAGTAACCGAATCACACAAAAAGAGCGGTGAATGATCACAAACAATGACCCTTCGAATGGAATTATTTATCAATCAGATTTTTAAGTAAAACACCTCAAAACATAAGGACTGGATTGGTAATTACAAACTCTTGTAGATATATGTGCAAGGATCGTTTGATGAATTTCAGAGTTTAATACCTTCCCCAAGTTTTTTCAGCTCGGCCGCAATGAGTTGTGCACGTGAGTCATCATCTTCAGCTTTTTCCTTCTTCAATGTCTCCACAATCTTATTTGCAACGGAAGGAATGGCTTTGGAGATTTTCTCTCTATTTGTTCTTTCATCTCCTTCAGATCCTCTTTCCTAACATACTCCTCTTGTTTCTTCCTAAGAGACACCAACAGGTTGTTTTGTGCACGCAAAGTAGCAAGAACATCCTCGTGAAGTTTCAGCCAAGCGTCCTCTGCAAGAGTGAAACATCCTCATATTCAAACACACATACACAAACAAGTAATGCAAAAAAAGAAAAACTGAAGAAAAGTGTATGGATAGATCTCTAGTGGATGAATAATCATTCAAAACCCTCTTTGAGTAACTCGTGCACAAAAAGTGTACTCGAGATCACTGACGAGTTACCTTCATCCAGATCGTGAACGGCATTCACCTTCGCTTTGGGATGTTCGTTCATCTCTTTGGGGGGAGCCATGGGATGATTCTCTGTAAATAGAGGAATATGAGAGTTTGATCAAAGGAAGTATCATCATACTCAAACACAAAGCATCACCATCATATTCAAACACACACACACACACACAAAGTATCATCATCATCAGCAGCATATTCAAACACACACACACACACACAGTATCATCATCAGCAGCAGCATATTCAAACACACACACACACAGAGTATCATCATCATCATCATCATCATCATCAAACACACACACACAATGATTCTGTTGAGGATTCTATCGGTTTCCTGCAAACTCAAATCCGTAGCTCCAATCGCAAACAATCAATCAAGGTGAAACTCGAACATAAATACATTCTAATTTATGAAACTCGAACAATCAATCAAGGACATTTGAGTCGACTGGAAAAAATCAAACACAAACCAAAACTGACTATATTAATTAACCAGATTGACAAAAAAAAATATTAATAACCAGATTTATGAAAGTAGTTATATTCGTATTAAACAAAAGCATATGTAACTTTAGCAGTGATCAACTAATGACTCGTTTTTTGACAGGCACAGCATGTAACGCATTGGTCTTATGCAATGTAAGGCCGAAGCTCTCGTCCATATCCAAGTCCTCAGAAGCGGCACCGTTTAGAAGCTTCCAGTCAAAAGAATAAAGAAGAGAAGCAAGCATGAGAGGCACTATCTTCACAGCCAAAGGCAATCCGGACAAATTCGTCGCCCGGCACCAAACGGTGTAAGCTCATAGTCTCTGCCTTTCACATCAGTCTCTTTACCCAAAAACCTTTCTGGTTTGAACCGGTTTGGATTCTCCCACCTACTCGGGTCTCGTCCTACCGCCCACACGTTCACCAAAACCTGGGTGTCTTTAGGCACAAGAAACTCAAGAATCTCCACATCTGTTTCTGCTTTCCGCGGGAGGAGAAGTGGAGCAGCTGGATGGAGACGGAAAGTTTCTTTAACTACAGCTTGTAAATATGGAAGTTGTGAGATATCTGACTCTTGGACGACACCATTATTGCCTATCACACTATCGATCTCGTCTTGAACTTTTGTCATTGTTTTGGGGTTTTGGAGTAGTTCAGCCATTGCCCATTCCACGGTACTAGAGTTTGTGTCTGTGCCGGCTGAAAATAGGTCCTGACACATACATGCACGTACTATACATCGTCAAAGTCAGATATACTAAAGGTGAAATTGCCTACACAATTATTAGAATAAATTGGTGGAATTTGATATATTGTAAAAGAATTTCGATTTTAAGTTCCACTTATTCTGCTAAACAAGATGACTGAATTGGCAAAGATTCTTTTTGAAAAAAAAGAAGAAAATAATTGTTTCTACTATTTAGCAGATGAATCAGTTTGTAAACAAAAGTATTCCTCTTTCATCTTTGATTATTTATTCCACTTATTTGTTCCACTACTTCCTCTATTTATAACCATTTTTCTCCAAGCTAATATAGATTTCAGTTATTCTAAATTTGCATTTCATTGGAATTTTTAATAAATTACTTTGGTATACATACGCCATTAGGAGAGTACTGATGTGTTTGAATATGAAGATTGATCAAAAAAATAGTATCTCCAAACTAATTTGGCTAATCTTTTGTAATGTTCATTCATGTGACCATATCATGTAAAATAAGAGAAGACTTACGAGAAGAAGGTGTTCAATCTGATTAGTGTTTAGCTCAGCTTCATCTCCTTGGTTGAGATCAATAAGTGCATCCAGAAAATCCTTGCTCGAAACATCTTTATTGTCCGTTTGCAATGAGTTTCCCTTGATTCGATCATCGTACAATCCTCTGAAAGCCCTAAACAACCTCTCCGAGCAGTCCTTTACCTTCTTTTTATTACCTTGCAAGTCAAGAAATCTCATAAATGGGAAATAGTTAGCAAGGTCTGTATTTCCGATAGATTCCATGACACCAATCACCATGTCCTGAAAGTCACTGGACTTCCTCGAGTCGTAGTTACCGAGGTCGACTGAAAACAAAATATTCGAAATGATATTGAGGGCTGTGACGAAGGATGCACGAGAAATATCAACAGCTTCTTCTCTATCACTGCATTCACTCACGAAGTTGATAAGTTCTTGCATCTTTTTCATCCGTAGAGCTTGGGTGGCCTCGATACGCTGTGGTGAGAACAGCTGAGTAACTGATATTTTCCTCAACAGCCTGAATAAATATAACATGATTTTGTTTTTTAAATGACTGTTAAATTTGTTCATCAAAAAACCCATTTTTACATCATGTGTGACTATTTCAAAAGGAATAAAGAATAAAAAATTCCAGACCAAGTATTTTGTCTTTAGAACAAACCAAATACGATATAACACAATTTTTTAATCAAATATAATACACAGATCCATTTGCTCTGTTGTGGGTTATCAACGATCTCCACATAGGGTGGTAAAATTATGTCTCGAGTAGTTATATATCCGTGACAGTCATCTAGTAAAACGAGGATGATATTTTGGTAATGGCCATAGCTCAGTCAGTTGGTATAGCAGATGACAAATAAAAAGACTACCATTAGGAAAAGAAATAGTGAATCTACATATTTTGTAAATTTTTTAAACTTAGTTAAGAATTATAATAGCACAAAACTTAAAAAAAAGATTATAATTATCATAAATGTTTTCTTTTCGTTTTATGTAATACTTTTATATAAGTAATAACATGAATAGAATCTGTCAAATCATATGTTAAAATAATAATTTTATAATTTTATACATTTAAAATTTTAAATATAATCAAAATATACATGTATTTATATATTAACGGATCAGATCAGATATTCGCTTCCCAAAATTTTACTATTTGTGATTTGCTTCGGTTTTAACGGATATTGAATATTAGTATTTGCTTTGTTTTGAAAGCTTACGGATATCCGGAATTTTCGGATTGAATAGAATCAAATTTGAATGATAAAATGCCGAGGCTCTAACCACACTCCACATGACAAGACAAACGCGCGTGTCTCCACTCAGGCGAGTGAGGTTGACTTCCCCATCACTTCCCCCCAATTAAATCTCGCAGTGTACACTGTGGGACCCTTTCAAACTAAAAAACACGAAAACCCTCGTGAATCTCACCGTCAGACGCTTTAAGAGCACCCTTCTCTCCATGCTCCCTTACCTTCTTCTTTCTATGGATACTTCTCCGACTTGAAACATTTCAATCTTTCAAAAATGCCCTCTCGCTTCTCTCCGCCTATA